>NW_026862940.1:0-166621 GCF_026571515.1 Ruditapes philippinarum
TATCTTAAACACAGTTGCAATTTTTTTATTGATGCACCTGAAATGTGCTTAACGTAATAGCTTTTAATAGATTTAACAACATGATATTTTTATTGTTCCCATTTGCATTATTTCCTTGCATTATTTATACTGTAAAGTTGAACGAAATTCTTTAAATACGAGAACAATATGCAGCTATAGTATAGTCTCAATATAAATGAAGATAACTGTATGAATTTAGCAATAAATTATTTAAATAATGCGCGTTTTTTCATATTGGCGTCGCTGTTTTGTTTTAAATTTTTCGCAACATGCAACAGCTAGGGTCTTTCAAATAGAACCTGTTAATATTTAGTATGTTTCAGCCTTACATTAGTAAACTTTACAAGTTGTAAGTTAAACGCACACCGGATATGGCGGACAAAACAAATCGTCCAAAAAGTGACGATGTGTATTGGTCTAAAATAGGTAATTTACACAGTATATTGATAGAGATATATTGTAAACAACTTCATTAACATTTTATCTATGTATGCTTGCATATAATGTAATGACAAAGTCTGCTTTCATCAAGAAAACACTCCTGGAATTCTTATTTTCCTCCTAAAATTCACGTTCAGGCTTGTTGCTAAATAGAATTTGAAAATACTTTGGTAATTGGTAATGATTGCAACCACAGATATACGTCAGTGCTTAACATATATGTGTGTTTTTTGAAGGCCAAATGTAAATGACTCACAGCTAGAACTTTTGGCTAGGCTAGCAGTACAGACAGGTAGATGGGTCTGGTTTCCATACTGTATATCTATATGCAGCTTTAAACATTGTATTTTTAATTTCTTTCATCTGTTGGGGTATTAAAGATTCAGATCAGACTTGTGAAACCTTATCAGAATAACACACATTTGTTTAACAACGCTGTAAATTGCAAATACGCGTATCACTATAAAATTCTTGTGCAATTTTCTTTCACACTTAGAGTCACACATTAAAATTGTCTGTCCGTCCTTACGCATTAAGCTTGACAGAGTTTCACTGGCCAAACTTCTAGCCTGATTTCAACAAAACTTCACAGTCTGAATGATAAGTACCATACCTTCTTTTGGGAGACATATGTTTTTGTGACAAACAACTCGACTAGTTTCCATTATTATACATGGAATAAGATGTTGAGGCGGCTCAACCATAGTTAGAATGTTTCATGAGAAAAAACTGAGTATTTGTTTTGTAAAGTAAAACTGCATGAATTTCTGAATGTTCTTACACCCTGTTTCAAAAATTTTGATGTTTTTGTATAGAAAAAGCATTTCATGCACATCTTAATTTTTGGGGAAAACTTACACGTTATATTTGCAAAAGGGGAAGAAAAAAAATTGATGTAAATTCAATTGTTGGGGAAAACTGCATCATTTTAAAGATTTTTTCTTTGGGAACGCATCCCTATAATGGCCCCTGCTATTAAAGGAAAAGAAAAGTCCTGTCATGTATGTAAATTTAGATTGAATGGGGGTGGGGATCTACATATTATCCCATGAAAAAAAAAAAATACAACAAATATTAGGAAAGTTATGGAAGAAAATACTTCTGTTTTTGTTTTCTGCCCCACACAGATCACAAAAAGCCACATGTTACAAATTACATATATATATATATATTTTGACAGGTATGACTTCAAGTGAAGATGATGCATATATACCAGGTAATTTTCTTTGATATAAAAATTCATATCTGTATTACAAGAGTTACCTAGTCTACTACTAATAATAATGTAGTAATCTTAAAAAAATAATATATTTTTAAAATACAAATATACGTATGTCTTAATTGTTGGTTTAATAAAATGCAAAGTATATTTTATATTATCTTTGTGCCACAAGTTGTAAAAAATGTTCAGCCCGATTAGGATTTTGAAAAGCCAGTCTGGTCGAATCCTGGCATTATCATTCAACAGCCCTCCCTACTGGGTTAACTGACTTGTTTCTGCCAGCTAGCTTACGGAACGTCGTTTGGTTAGACTACTCAGGTGCCCATTTGTGCCTAAAATAAGGTGGCACCTGATGTCTTCCTCCACCAGTAAAGCTGGAAAGTCTTTATACGTCATATACTGTGTTGGGGCGATGTAAAACCCAATACAAAAATAAAATTTACTTTTTACTCTTTTTTTCACTCAGGGTTATCTGCTCCTGGTAATAAAAGACCAGGTCGTGTTAAAGGGAGGAAACCAAAAGAGGTTCACGCCAAGGTGCCAATTGAACAGCCTGTAATTGAGAATATCAGACCCGACTTCTCACACAGTGATATACCTCCTTCAGGTTACATGATGTTATTTGTTTAAAACTTGAAATTCTAATTTTATTTAAGGTCTATACTATGCTCAAATGTGATTTTAGAAAATATTTTTAATTGCTATACAGTTTCTTGTAAATATATATCAAATAAACATGTTTTGACTTCTTGAAGTAGATATGTATAATGTATTGTATAAAACTTAACACACTATAGTTTAGCACAATATGAATGATATAGTGTTTAAAAAATTGGAGGTATTTTTATAAAGACCAACTTTGCTTGACCTGTAATAGTTAACACAGCTTTTGATAAATAATTAAATTCATCCTTTTATTTAAATTAGACTTATAAAGGAAAACATGTTAATATCTTTACTTATCGTTTAAAACTGCATGTAGCCAAGAGCTTAGATATTTGTCATGTAATGCCTAGTAAATCTCTACTAAAATAATATCAATCATGGTCCCTTTTGCCAAAAAATGGAAATCCCCCCGTGTGACCTTTTGACCTTTTGCTTGGAAAATTGATATCTTTTTCTTGCAATGGGTCTAATGTGAACATGAGCAATATAGGGCTTTCATTGCCCTAGTGTGCAGATAAATACATGGGTACAAGTTTTCAGGCATCTACCTGAAATTCAGATTTTTTATACTGTTAAAAACACTCTTTTACTAATATAATAAACCAATTCAGAGATTTTGAACTTGCACCCATAGATTGCGTGAAAATCAAGATGACTGTTTCTTCTTATATGGAATAATTCTTATAGCATTTAATTTTAGCATTACACAACATTAAATGATATAATGTATATATATAAACAGGTAGAGTAAAGAAGCCATTAAAGGGGAACCTGAAGACGGGCAGCAGTTTTACGTCTCGGGAGAAAAGCAAGTTGTCAGATGGCGATGATAGTGGCATGTCAACAACATTTGAGGTGAACCTTTCAATAACCCTTATAAGTTTACCTGCTGAAATTTTGTAAAGAGTTTGCTTTGGTTTTATTTAGGAACAGACCATTTAAATATTAATGGATTTCAATATCAAAATACAAAATTAAGGCTACCAACAGTATTAAACCTGATCAGATCACACAGTTACATAAGACTACTTGCTGTATTAACTTGAAGA
Source organism: Ruditapes philippinarum (assembly GCF_026571515.1). NCBI lineage: Eukaryota > Metazoa > Mollusca > Bivalvia > Venerida > Veneridae > Ruditapes > Ruditapes philippinarum. Next base: position 3,400 of record NW_026862940.1, read on the forward strand.
ACACATAAATGTAGAACATTAGATAAATTTGTGTTCTCAATTTTTCACATAATTTCTTATCCAAAGAGTGTATTTTCTTAATTCCACTATGTATGAATTTGCGTCATCATCATGTTCATAGATATATTTATAGATATTCGCAATATTGGATAATTATATCAATTCACAGTAAACTTTGAGTTTACAAGGAATTTGATTTATGGATATTGACAAATAAAATGAATCCAACGCAAATTAAGCCATTTCTTCAGCACTATAATACCACATTGTAACCGTACACATAACAGTATGAAATTCCATCTAGTTTATTTAATTGGATTTGATTACATGTATTGCAGAGTTTTGCTGAGAAAAGTATTCGTAGATTACAGAAAGCTTCCTTAAAAGATTTACGCCCTGAGGACAAACAGAGAGTGGCAAACCTTATCAAGGAGCTGGCCAGGTAAGGATTAACTGAATATCAATTGTACAGTTAAGGTAGCCTTACTGTAATGCTTATCAGCCAAACAAAGTTTAACATTGGCCAATATCGTAATAAATCGGTCATTTCAAGAATGTTATATTTCACAATCCGGTATTCAATAATGTTTAATCATTTATATCGGAATTCGGTACAAAGCGATAAGGTTTAGTGATTGTAAATAATCTAATGCCCAAGATTTTGAAAAACAATGTTATGGAAATTGTACGATTTTGGCCGATGTTAGAATTTTGGGCAGGAAAGCATTACAGCAAGACATACTCATTTTTTCATTGTCCAGTTGGACTGAATTGAATATCAACTGTTATAACAGTGATTGACCAACAGTTTATACTGGAAAATATTTAAGAGTGATCTGCCTAAAATATAAAAATACTGCCTCACTCTTTCTATAAATTAAATATTACAGGAAAATTCTGATGGATATTAACAGAAATTTCCTATCTTTACAGAAATTTCAATCGGCCACATGAGTTATTTAATGTAAATTATAAAATTGAAAGGAATTATGGCAAAATGTAAACTTATTTTGACTTTCACCTATTTACTCACTATATATCCTTAAATGGGCATAATGTCGATTTACACAATAATAAAGTTATCAAATTTAGGAATTTATTGTATTGGACACTACTCTGGCTAATAAAGGAAATGTTTTATTGAAGGTGAACACTATTTCAGATAATATAGCCTAATAAGAAAATTTTTATTACATCGGACACTACTCTGCCAACATAGGAAATATCTTACTGTATTGGACACTGTTCCGACTAATATAGGAAACATTTCTTTGTCATTGGACGCTACTTTGTCTAATTACGGGTAATGCTATATAGTCACATGGTACGATGTAAAAGCAGTGATATAAAAAAAATGTAAAGAATAACAATTTTGATTGGTATTTATATAAAGGAATGTGCTAAAATGGTATTTTAACTACTGTAGTGACAATAGATGAAATGTTTAAAAAAATCAATGATACTTTTGTAATGTAGGGTTGGTGATGAGAAGGAACAAGTTGTAAAAGAGTTACATGGTGAAAGAGAACAGTATGAGCGACAGTTGATGGTAATGGTGGAACAGCAAGAGAAAATATTACAGGAAAGAGAAGGTAAGATATTAATCCCTGTGTATTCTGGGAAATTTGTTGTCTGCTTGAAATGTCATCTGGAATACAAGACTGTTGATGATGATGATGTTTGTTTTACTTGAACAGCGATATTTTTATTTATCTCTAATGCCAATCTGTAAAGGAAGGTTTGATTGCATGGCTAAAAATAATTTTTCTCGGGTATTTCGAATCACAATGAAGGCAAAACAAATATGGTTGCAGTCAGATCATCATGCAAGAAATTACTTTAAGTAGATATGAACTTAAGTCAGATTGTGTACTTTGTGTTTTTCAGACATTCAAGAAAAGTTGTTTAATTGCCAGAAGTTGCTTACAGAGTACCAAGCTCAGTTGTTAAACAAACAAGATAGGCTGAACTCCTCCATCCATGATATTAAAGAGGTTTGTGCTAATACGTTTTTGCTGGCCACTGGGTCACAGTGTATTTGAATTTAATGTCACTTGTCATGGGTTTACAAAACTCCAAAACGCTGGGCAGTTAAGAGATGGAAATGAATTTTGAGTTTTTACTCTAAGAAATGGTAGGATATATGGTATAATACATGATATGATTTATAGCAGGATATATGATATATGGTAGGATATTTGGTATGAAACATGGTAGGATATATGGTATGAAGTATGTCAGTATATATGATATATAGTAGGATGTATGATATAATACATGATATGATATATAGTAGGATATATGATATATGGTATGAAATAGGGTAGGATATATGGTATATAGTAGGATATATGATATATGGTAGGATATATGGTATATAGTAGAATATATGGTGTGAAATATGGTAGGATATATGATATATAGTAGAATATATGGTGTGAAATATGGTAGGATATATGGTATATAGAAGGATATATGATGTGAAATATGGTATGATATATAGTACAATGTATGGTGTGAAATATGGTAGGATATATGATATATAGTAGAATATATGGTGTGAAATATGGTAGGATATATGATATATAGTAGAATATATGGTGTGAAATATGGTAGGATATATGGTATATAGAAGGATATATGATGTGAAATATGGTATAATATATAGTACAATATATGGTGTGAAATATGGTAGGATATATGGTATATAGTAGAATATATGGTGTGAAATATGGTAGGATATATGATATATAGTAGAATATATGGTGTGAAATATGGTAGGATATATGGTATATAAAAGGATATATGATGTGAAATATGGTAGGATATATGATATATAGTAGAATATATGCTGTGAAATATGGTAGGATATATGGTATATAGTAGAATATATGGTGTGAAATATGGTAGGATATATGGTATATAGTAGGATATATGATGTGAAATATAGTAGGATATATGATATATGGTGTGAAATATGGTAGGATATATGGTATGAAATATGGTAGTATATATGATATATTGTATGATATATGATACATGTTCGGATATATGGTATATGGTATGATATTTGGTATGAACTATGGTAGTATATATGGTATGAAATATTGTAAGATGTAATTATGATATATGGTAAGATATATGATATATACTAGGATATATGATATAAAGTAAGATATATGGTCTGAAATATGGTATGATATATGGTAAGATATATGATATATAGTAGGATATATGAAATGAAATATGATATGATATATGGTTTGAAATATTTCTTAAATAGTGATACCAACTGTTAAGTAGAAAATAATAATGTCTTGAAAAGGTCTTAAAATTGTTTTATATTCACTTAAAATGGATGAAGTTGCAGATTCCTATTCTTCAGGCTATTGGCACCACAAAATCTGAAGCTATTCCACCTAAACCAAAAGTCACTGTTACCTCCTCCATACCTGTAACCACGGCAATAGATTCTGTACCAATTAGTAACCCAGCAGGGGTTATTGAAGTTTGTCCGCCCGTGTATGACCTATCAGAGATGGATGAACGCAGCTTGACTCCCGTACTCCTTAATCGGATCCCATCCCCAATTAATAAACAGGTTTACTGTTGCCACTAACTTGTTGTTTGGTTACCAGCTAACTTGAATTCACTAACATTTTGGTTACTGTTGACAGGAATGCAACTGCGGTTTCAAATTCTACAAGGCTTGATATTTTGAATTCACTAACACATTGTTACTATTGCATTAGTACAACTGCAGTTTTAAATTCTACAAAGGTGCTCTTTAAAGTTTGGATTTTGGGGAAAAAACTTTTAGCGAGTGGGTTAGAATATAGAGAGGGTCTAGATTTCTTTAGCTTATCTTGTAATTTTGTAATACTTACTTATATTAATGTTTTCAATATTCTTAAAAAATAAGTATTGATTATCAAGTTACATGCAGTTAAAAGAAAGGTGAATGGTTCTTCTTTGTGTAAAGTTAAAGCCCTCTGGAAGTCCATGGCTGATGTTAAGGCTGTTATTACTTAGAATAACCTTCTTTCACTACTTTGAGCTTGAGTCCAAGCAGAGATTTCGGATTCTTTCATGTGAGGAAACTAGCTAGTTAGCTTAAGGAATGTTGGTGTTCCACTCAGGTGCTGGCTTGTACCTGACAATTTTGCACAAAAGGGCATCTGATATCATCTTCCGCCGACCAAACTAGAATGTGGCCATGAATTACACTGCCCAAGAACCAAGAAACTGTAAAGATATTGAACTAAAACAAATATCAATCAATAACAAATAGATTTGTTTGTGCTAATATCATTAATTGATTTGAAAACTAATATGTTCTCGCTTAACCATAATATTTCGTAACAGTGTTTTTATGTGTGTTTTATTTTACCCATGATTAGGTACTAAGCATCTTTACATTTTTTGGAGAAATTGTGTGACATTTAATAGTAGTAAATATTGCAAGATCCTGTCATTTGATTTACATTTTAACCAGGTTTTCCGAAGGAAAAAACTGGTTATTAGATTGAGGTATGTCGGCGGGCAGGCGGGCGTATGGGCGGACGGGGGGGGCGTAAACAATTTCTTCTGTGTGCAACTCCTCTTACATTTTTCAACGGATTTTGACAAAACTTTCACAGAAGCTTTGTCATCAAGTGACCTGGCGCATATTGTCGGGGTTTTGTGATTGGATAATATTTGACCTAATTATGGCCCTTTGTTTTTTTTCCCAATATAGGATATATAGTGAACAATTTTCTGTGCGCAACTCCTCCTACATTTCTCAACGGAATTTGACCAAACTTTCACAGAGGCTTTGTCATCAAGTGTCTTGGGGCATATTGTCAGGGTTTTGTGATTGTATAATATTTGACCTTATTATGGCCCTTTGTTTTTTTTCCTTATACAGATTATATAGTGAACAATTTTTACCATGCGCAACTTCTCCTACATTTCTCAACAGATTTTGACCAAACTTTCACAGAAGCTTTTTTATCAAATGCCTTGGCGCACATTATCGGGGTTTTGTGATTGGATAATATTTGACCTAATTATGGCCCTTTGTTTTTTTTCCTTATACAGAATATATAGTGAAAAAATTCTTCTGTGCTGAACTCCTACATTTCTCAACAGATTTTGTTTAAACTTTCACAGTAGCTTTGTCATCCAGTGCCCTGGCGCATATTGTCGGGGTTTTGTGATTGAATAATTTTTTTTATTTAATTATGGCCCTTTGTTTTTTTTTCATATACAGAATATATTGTGAACACTTCTTCTGTGGCAATTCCTCCTACATTATTCATGTTTTACATTGCACATAGTTACATTGTTTGTTGCTTGTATTTGTATTTCAAATACAACATATTTATCTACAATGGTGATAATTGAAAACCTGGTTTCATGGCATTGCCATGTTTCTTGTTTATAAGTATTTGTCCAATTACATGTATTTGGGACTTTTTACATTTATTTGATGCTGTATTGGATGTCATGAAAATGAGAGTTTGTGAATAGCAACCAATAGGTTTTTGAGTTTAAATTAAATGAAAATCTCATTAAATGTCATGTACATCCAAATAATTATTTATCAAAACAATCTGAACTTTTAATTAGGAATTTATTAATAAAACTTTATTTTAATATTTTACATATAATTTTTTATACTTTTATGTATTTAGGAATGATAAAAATCATATTGTTCAAAGATGTGCTTTTATATTTCTAAAAAAAGCAAACTCAACTGATAATATTTTTCTACATTAAAATAGGATTATCCAGGAGCTGGGAGGCAGTCCAGGTCTAGGGAACCAGTCAACAGACATCTTACCAATCGAAACGTTGTTGATGATCATGTGACCAATCAGGAATCAGCAGACGAATCTGTGTCAGATTTGTTGTTAAATCCTATGGATACTGTGAAAAGACCTTACACTTCTTTGATTGACAAAGAAATTGCCAGAGAAAGGTCATTAAGTCGAGGGTCAAGGGCATCAGACTATTCAAGGTCACGCAGTGTTTCACCTTCAGAAGGAAGACCAAAATTTGCCTACCCTCAGAAGCTGACGGGTCCATTGCAAGAACCTTTAGCTTCAAGCACTCAAAAATCTATGGAAATCAGAGCTTTGAATTATGAAAATGATAGTATAAGGTCAAAGTCATCATTGAAAAATCAAGAATTAGGGTCAAAAGGTCATCAGTATTCAAAAGGAGGTTACATTAGGGATCAATCACCAGCAAGTTCGGACAGTGCTAAAAATAGAGTTGTATTCAATGGGAAGGATGAATATGATGATGATGCCGAAAAACATTCGCCAAACATTAAATCACCCACTAAAGCATTCAGTGACCCAGAATATGGTAAATATTACAAAAAGTTATCGCCTGGTGGAAGGAAACGCGAACTGTTAAAACAGCGTCAGGCTTTGCTTGACGAGCAAGAGAGATTAAGATTAGTGCTGGAAAAACAGGAACTTCAGTTACAAACGCGGAAATACGAGTACGATAAACGGAAAGAGCTCCAAGAGCAGAGAATGAAATTCTATAAAGAAGGTGGAAAATTTCCTGCCTTGAAACTAGAATTTGATAACGGAAGTGAAAGAGGAGGAAATATGGATGATGAGGATGATGATGACGACAGAGTCGTAGGAAAGGCATCAGGGAAAGGACTGGTCGGGAGGGATCAGGCATCAGAAGTAGAGATGTACAGTCCAAGGAATGAAATTAATATAGGTAGGGACGTCGAATTATTTCCGTTGGTTATTATATTAGTAGATCTTTGTTAAATATGTTGTCTTAGATCACGTAGTTACAGTAATGTCATCACAAATTCACAATTTCACTGCATATTTTTATATAGGTTTCATTTTCACATCTAGTTACTGCATTGTAAAAACTTTTGACGGGATGCTAATAATTTCTTTTGTTAAAAATGTTGAAAGCTGTATTAAATATATTTAACTTGTTTTAAGTTATTAGAAGGACAAGAAGCATCATGTCAAAGTCAGGTTGTCATGGTAACTTATTTTTTATAACTCATTGCATAAAACAATACTATTTCTAGCTTGTGATTAATATTATCCATTAGACCTATGTCTTTTATACAAATTAGAACTGAAGTTAAGAGAGAAACAGGCCCCGTGTTCACAAAGATTTTAGGATCAGGATCAAGATCAAGATCAAATTTAAAAACTCTCATATTCTTCATTGTTTACCCTCATAGATTAAATATCTAATATTAATTTGATAAAACTGGACTTGAAATAGCAAGTTTATGACATTTTAGAATAAATTTATTGTTATTTTTGCAAGATACGGGCATTTTACAGTTGATCCAAATATATTGATCCTGATCCTAAAATTGATCCTTATTTTGATCCGAATATTTTTGTATTTGTTTTGTTATATGTTGATTTTATCCCAAAATAGTTTGGTTTCTATGCAGTACAGCAGTTTTTTACATTTTGAACATTTACAATTTAATTCAACGAAACATAATTAATCTTAGTAACATTAAACAATGAAAATAAAATCAGGATCACTTGATCCTGATCCTGATCTTTTCTTAGTGAACACGGGGCCAGGGGTTTCATAATCTCATTACCTGTTCTAAATGGACTGGACACTTCTGTTTTGACTTTTCCTTATTAAAAACATACTTATTTAAGCTTGATAGCAAAACAAGTTCTTGCAAATTATATTAATCACTTACGAATCCATTTCCTGGAACCAACCAGTACTGGTGTCATATGAAGAAACATGGTTGTCACCTGATTAGGGCTCAAACCCATCATGATTCCTGGGTTGAGAGGCAGATACCTTAACCATTAGGCCATCGCTTCCCTCCATTGAAATTAGAAAAAGAATAAGCATTAAACTAGGTTAATCACAATACTTAGGAAAAGATTGATTATTGTACTTAGGAAAATGTTTATCATTGTACTTAGGAAAAGGTTTATCACTTTAGGTTTTACCAGTGTAAGGGTTAAATCATTGGAGAAGCTGAGGCCATTTTATTCCAGTACTAGGTCATAATGAAACCCCTATCTTTCTATTGTGAACAATGCAGTTATAACAATCATGGTATGCATTTGCTTGTATTCTGACGTCACAAATTCTTCAAAATTAAAGTCTGAAGCTTGTTGAATGCAGAAAATTAAAGATTGAAATGTCTCCAAAAAAAAGCCTATTGAATGCAGAATGTGCATAACTTTTGAGAAACTATTTTTCTTTTAGACATGAACTTTTATTTGAATTACAAATATTACATGCATGTACATAATTGTCAACAATTTTTGCATTTTCTTTTGTTGGTTTTTTAGCGTACGGATATGTTGGTATGCCATTTTCATTCATATTGATATGCTGTTACGTTTTGTGTTGTTTGCGGATATTTGCATGTTCTAGCATGCATTAGGAATTTTGTGTCCAAGGGAAATAATCTATATGTTATTACCAAGACCTTTAATTCAATTTCTTTTTTTCACCTGTTTACCTGCCTTTATCTGGCAAAAGCAGGAGACCCTTAATATTATCCTATTTAAATTTAATTTTTGTAAAATAAAACATATTTTGATTAACAACATGAGTATTGTCACCCTGTACTGTTTCTCCAAAATAACATAATTACATGTATGTGATACATATAGGTGAGTTTCCAATGTAAATATCTTTAATTTGATATACAATGTAGTTCCTTTTTGTATTTCTATTCAAGTTGTCATTGTTAATTGATATATGTAGAACTTAATGATCTATTTGTTTTATGCAGAATTTGTTTTAGTTTGATTGTGTAGGAAGTTATAAGCTTTCTTTAATGTACCATTCATGTAACCAATTAGCATTGAGTCTCTTGCATAAGAAAATAAGTGCTTACACCCCTGAAGGGGTTTTTCAACCCAAGCGACCTTTGATCCTAGATAAGTAAGATAACAAGTCTGATGTGTTAACTACTCATCCATGCCCCAACTAGTAATAATTACATGTATTTATATCAGTGTAACTATGTAAGGCCGAAGCTTACTTTGTAATATCTGTAATCTTGAGCATTTTTGAAATTCAGCCGTTTAAAAAAAAATTCATTGTAATTCAGCGATTTGTAAAAAAAATCATTGTAATTCAGCCATTTGTAAAAATAATCATAATAATTCAGCCATTTGTAAAAAAAAATCCTGTTTGAAATTGAGCTATTTGTAAAATCAGGATTTTTGTAACATAGTTTCAGTTCTGCATAAAATTATGGCATTTGGTTGGTTTGCGATACTAAAAACTTCACAATTTTTTTTTAATGATTGGAGCCAAGACAAGTACATTTTTTATCTTATTGTCAAATTCAATTTTATTAAATACAAAACATTAAAGATTTAAGCCTTATGGTAGATAAATGTTTTAAATCTTATACATGAATTATGTTTTGATCTTATTTATATACATTTCATTTTGCCATTTTAGATGATGAAGTTCAGGTGAAGAGTAGGGTATCAATGGGAACATCTCCTATAGCAACACCTCCACGTAGCAACAAGGTTAACACAGGAACGTCACCAGCAAGATCAGTCGACACAGCAGATTCAGACGTCCCTCGACTGGTTGACGTGGCTACAAGTATATCATACAGGTACCGTATTCCCCTCCTCCTTTTTCAACTTTTTTGCTAAAAATACATTTCGTATCTCCTTTACAGAATTGTTTTGTAGGCAGTTTAAATAGGTTCTTATAAAAGTAATGCATGTCTCTCAGTGTAATAGTGCATATTAGAAACCTGAGAACTGAAGTAATACCTGTGCTTGGAGCTCTGCATTATTTCTCAGAGAGCCATTCATCATTGATTGCGGCCAGGGGAGAGAACTAGAAAATTATGTTTTCTTAAGATTAGATTACTCGCCCCTGAGAAATATTGCCAAAAAATATTGACCGGGTGATATTCATTTTCAGGATGATACATTGAGACAACACATTGTGATGTTATGTTAGACTATATAGTAAAAAGTTTACATGAGGTATATTAATAATAATTAATATCAGCTAGTGCAGATTATGATCATACAGCACATAAGTGCTGTATGATCATAATCTGTGCTGGTCGTCTTGTCGACAGGGGGCAAAGTGTCAAAAGTACAAAATACTGTTTAGATTTTGTTGACCAACTCTTTAAATAGACATCCACTTAATTTGAATTATGAAATTTATAAAAGATTTTTTATTTGAATCATTTCAAGGACTCCGTTAAAAGATGCCAGTAATCATTTACAAGGTAATCTGCCACTGGGATGTAATCGGCAGAGGTCAAGTCCATTAGGTAAACAGTGGCGGGAAATGGAGCCTGAGGTCACTGTCAGAAAACCCGGGTAAGTTGTAGTACTACCATTGATCAGGGGAATAATTAAATAACTCGCACTTGAAACCACCGTTTATCCCTGCATGATCATAAAAGGTGACTAAATGGGTTTGAATGACTGGAGTCTATGCATCTCTTAGTTTATAACACCAGAGCCAGAGGTTAACCAAAATCATTTTTCCTGTTACGGTGCCATATGACCTAAATTGTGTTGGTACATTGTAAAACCAAACAAAAGAAATCCTTATATTGATTAATTCTGCATAGTTTAAGGGATTTTGATGTGAAAATACAAAAATTGAGCTACAAACAGTCTGATAAAACTGTACATATATGCCAATTGGCCTGGCTCTAAAATGATCACTTCCAGTTCAAGTCTTATAAAGGGTAATCTGTGTCAAGCAGACCAATGACAAACTTACACTACCTAAACAATGATTTTTGTAGGGAAGTCATGGTTTAATGTTTTGTGATTTTGCAAGTTGATTAAATGATGCTAAGTTTTGGGAATAATGATTAATGCTGATTTTATTAATAATACTAGTACTTTGTCTATATATGTGAATGTAATATAGCGTGATAACTAAAATTTTATGAGAATAACATTTTCCACTTCATTCATTTTATAGTATGAGGTTGAAGCTAAATCTAATCTGTATAGGAAGATAAGTGGTTCTCTTCAGTTCATTGTTGTACTTGAAGTTGATTTCCTTGAACATTAAAAGCCTGAAAATCACCATGTGACCTTAACAGCATTGCTGTCACTTAAAAGCTAACCAATTCATAAGATAAAGAAATATAGCAAAATATGCAGAGTTACATGTATATGAAACAAGGCTCTAAGAAAGGGTAGCATTTGTAAAGACCCCTGTATATATATATTTTCAGTGAGAAGACATTGAATGTACTGGAGATTGTAAACTCTATGGACGAGGAGCCACCTTTAACTTCTAGCTATGACGACCTTGAGAACAGACCAAATAAACTCTTTACACCCAATAAATATATCACTCATGGCAAAGGTAAACCTTGTTCTTTTACTTTAACTTTTGCCACTCTAAATATAATAAATGGACTTGCCCATCATTCAATCTGGACAAAACATTTTATCATATTTAGGGAAAATTTCAAAAACATTGCAGGCCATGATCAGATAACATGGATTGTGTCCATCTGTCACAAAACTTGTCCGGACAACACTTCAAAAACTACTGGTGCAGTTTCAACCAATCTTTACAGGAATGATCAGTACTAAGTAAAGTTGTGCTTATCATCAGCATTTTATGGTTTAATGATTTTTGCCAATTACCTCTCAATGCAACTGCTGATTGGCTATCATTAGGCGATATGTGATCACTGATCCCTCTTGTTATACTGTTATGTAAATATTAGGAATATACGTGTCATCTTCGTTTTTGTATATTTATTTATTCATAAAGTAACAATGACTTTTTGATCATAATTTAGCTAGAATTAATATGTTTAATTCAATAATATGATTATTCTTATCATACCCTTCAGGAGCCCAGTCTAGTCCGTACAGACAGTACACAAGTCCAGCTCAAAGAAAAAATCAAGCCAATTCTAGAACCAGTCAAGTTCAGCAGAAAACCAGTCTTGGAAACAAGCTTCTGAGTGAAGAGGAGGAATCGTTAGAGGAGAGCAAAATTCTTGAAGACATTTTCTTTCTATGATTCTGTTACTATAAATAGTCTATACTTACTGTGATATTATTCTTTTTCTCACCTGAAATAGTCTGTATTGTTTTGTAATGGACTTGAATGTCAAACTTTAAATATATGTCATCAGGGCTAATGTGGGTTCTTCCAATCTTATTCCGTGGGTACGAACAAATTATAACTTTTATGGCGTCATGGTGCAAGAATGACCATTGCATTGCACTTGTTATCAATTTAATTATTATTTACTAATTTGAACATGTAAAAGTTTGTAACCCATGCTTGCCAAGTTCCGGAGTATCTTTATTATGATCTGTTGTTAATCACTTACAAGGCAGCCAGCAATAAAACCTTGTCATGTAGATGTTCTGCCAGGTTTGTGGGTTAGTCCAGCCTTATTACGGCTAGCATTAAGAAGGCCTAGTTTTGTATAATTCCTGTATACTATGTTAGTATGAATTTTTGTATTGGGGATTATTTGTATACTTTTTTTGAAAAAAAAAGGACCAAAAAACTTTCATACTTAAAATTTTTTATGTAATTTTATCCATTAAGACACAGGAGCTTGAAATTCTATCAATAATCGCTCAAAAGCTTGATTTAAAAAAAAATCCATACCTATATATAAAATTTTTATGTATAGGTATGGATTTTTTTTTTAAATCGGACTTTTGAGCGATTGTTGATAGAATTTCAAGCTCCTGTGATTAAGACTAGCTTCAGACAACCATGTCCGTAACATAAATGGCAGTAATTTGTTAACTTATATGAGGTCATCTTGTTTAAGCAAGTGTCTTAATATGCGACTTTATAATCCTTAAATGGACTTGTCCATCTTTATACAATAACTCTTTTATCATATTTTGGGATATTTTCAAAATATGTACTGGCTGTGTAGCTGACAGTTCTGACTATTGTCATACACGTTCGACCTGTATTTAAAATGTCATTAAAACATTAAAGCTGCATGCCTCCAGATTCATTCTAACTTTCACAAAAATTCTGAAAATTTATTTTAAAGTAAAATATTGTAAAGGGGAACAAATAAAGTAATTTACACATTGCAAAGCACTCAAATTACTAAAAAGATCAAAATATGAAAAATTACTCTTGTGTCACTAAGTAAACTTAGTCACACAGTAGAAATATAGTGACAAATAATGAAAATTCAGTTATTAATTGCACATAAATTGAAAGACATTACTTGAATTGGGAATATTTTTTATTCCTTTGAAATTCTTAAAACCTTGGTACAATTTTCTCTCAAGATTTTCTTGAAATATTTTGGGTCATATGGAAGTATATATAACAATGTAAAATTAAATGTTCCAAATGTATGAGTAAGTTTCTTGTTTTTGATAGAAGAACACATATGTGCATCTTTCAACACATATGTGTTAAGATTGAAACTTTTGGGAATTTTTTCTTTTACCTTCTGTGGTAAAAAAGTCAAAGTTGCTATTGAAACAATATGTTAAACATTAAATCTGCTGCTAACTTCTAAAGTTACTGTAAAACTCCCACCTCTTAGATGACTACAAATTCTCTGTTATAAAACATAAAGATAAATGGAAGAACAATATGGTAGACACTAAAGTATCCCTTTAGCGAGGACATCCCCCATCTTTTCACTGTACAAATTACTTTTACGTTTTGTGCTATTATATTGCATTTACAATGTATTATGAAAATCATACTCTTCTGTAATAATCATTACTGTTTCTCACTTTTGTTAGTATACAATAATCTGTGTTATATATTCTAAAGTTTATTTTTTTTGCAATAAATATGTGAATATTGTGCAGACTTTTGTTGTTTTTTTTACTCAGCCATGAGTTCTGCGTTAAAAGTGTATAAAGATATATCTCTGCTGCCGACAGTTTACACATTTTTATTTCAATTTCTAAACAAACAAAAAAAAACAAATCCGAAATGCTGGTATGAAAGAAATTTGTTTCACAGGGAAAGGCTAGATTGTGTCTTTTCATTGGTTTTTAGCATCTACTGTAAATCCTTTTAGTGTGGTAAATGAGGTATGAAATAAGAACTGCCGGTAAGACAATGTGCTCAACTTCTCAGTGCTTGACAGTAAGGAAAGGGATGTAACTCTGTAAAAAGGGTAATTCAGAGTTATGGAACCTGTACCCTTTATGTAAGATTATCACAAAGAATAAATGTGTGAAGTTTCAACCCATTCCTTTCAGCAGTTTTAGAGATACCTACTTGCACAATTAAACTTAACCAAAATGTTACCCCGACACCAAAGCCAGGGTGAGAAAAATAGCTCTCCCTATTCTTTTTATAGTCGGGCTAAAAATAGAAACAAAGATTGAACAGTCAAATCAAACATAATATTAATTGCTTCAATTTTTATTCATTTTATATAAAAACAAAATAAAATATGTCACCAGACACTGTCACTTTAAAGTATTGTTTAAATATTGCACAAACATATTTCCTATTTTCGAGATATCGTCTACAGGATGCATTTTAGTATATGTAATAAACTGTCGTCTGCTACGCTGAAGTTCAGCCAGTGTAAACGGTCGGCAGAGATTTAACTGAGGTTTTGGTTAAGGATCATAATTTAAAGTACATGACCACTTTAAAGCAGCATTGCCTCCCAGATTCATGCAAATTTTCATGAAAATTTTGAAAATGTATTTAAAAGTGAAATATTGTAAAGTGAACAAAGATATGAATTTTACACAAATTAATCTCTTCTTACAATCTGTGTAACTTACCAAAAATATGCAAAAATAGCCCTTACTGCGTAAGTAACGCAGTAGAAATAATTTTATGGTGATAATTACTGAAAAAAAATCACACATAAAATGTTTATTATTACTTGAATGTGGAATCTTTTTACTTTTTCTTAAAATCTAAGTACATTTTTCTCAAATTTAATTTTCTTCAAATGTATTGGCTTATCTGCAGCTTTAAAGTTGTCATGACAACAAAAACAATGGTTATGTAGCAATAGCAGTTTTTTTTTCTTTGAAAAGGTTGAGCTAAAAATAAGATTCCCTCAACAAAAAGAAAAGACATAAAAAAAAAATATTTATTAAAATACATGGATCCATGAAATTTATGTAACAAACTTAAAGAATATTAGCTGTCATCCATACATGTAATCTAATATTGCATGATATTCACTAAAAAAAAAAAAACCTATTTATATTTATTTTTTTGTCCAACTAGAATCGTTGAGACGGACCATATGCTCCACTATTCTTGACACACCATAACATAACATGGACCAGGAGTCGGGCAGCAACATCTTTTGTCCATACTGCCAAGTTGTCTTAAAACCTGTACTGACAAGTGATTTTTTTTCTGAATTTAGACAAGTTAACAATTTTTCTTCCAAAAATGATTCAGATAAAAGGGACATACGGGTCAAAATCAAATTTTTGCCAGCCCTGCTGAACACGACCATGACATTGAAGGAACAATTCATAGAAAAATCATGGGTTTTGACCCATTATCAATTTTCCATGACCACTGTTAAGATTTGTGCCACAGTGTGCAGTCTGATCAGGATCTATGCTGTTCGCTTACAGACCCAATAACAAGTAAAGAAACTGATAGCGAACAGCATGGATCCTTATCAGACTGCGCGGATGCGGAGGCTAGTCTGGATCCATGATGGTCGCAAACCCATTATATTGGTTTTGTCTTGACGCGGCTCATTTATTCTTCAGTGTCAATGACCAATGTAAGGTTATGTGTGATGTTTCCAATGAATACCATGAGCAGTTATGTCAACACAAATGACCAGTAGGTCTAGGATAACCCATTTATTCTTCAGAATGCCAA
The DNA here is from genome assembly GCF_026571515.1 of Ruditapes philippinarum. Lineage (NCBI taxonomy): Eukaryota > Metazoa > Mollusca > Bivalvia > Venerida > Veneridae > Ruditapes > Ruditapes philippinarum. The sequence goes on from NW_026862940.1 coordinate 19,231, forward strand.
AGATAAACGGCAAATGTAGAACATTGTATATAAAGGATACTTTATCTGTAGAACTAGGTATATTGATTTTGTCTCCAGGTACAAATGTTTTTAATGCAGCTATTATCACTTGTACTATTTCTGTGGTAACTCTGTCTAACTCATACAGGAAGTTAGTCGATGACAGGGGTTGCTGTAAAAAAAGAGTTTTTAAAAATGACATTACATAACTAATCTGAAAACAAAAACTTGTTCATTTTAGTAGACCTGATTTTAACCTAAGCATTAAATGCTGAAATTTAATCTTTTGGATATTACATTTGATCATAAAAAAATTAGTATACATTGTACGTATGTATGTAGTTCATTGTATTAATTTTCAACATTAGACATTCATTTTATACTGTTAATTTTCAAGTGTCAAATACAGCATCCTTTATTGTAAACGTCTGTTTGCCATGTTATTGTCATTTTTTTTAATATTTATCATAGTAAATTAAGAAGTTGAAGAAAGTGTAACATGTTTTGATAAACTGTGCAGGTTTATGAAACTTTTCTATCATAACTACATGTTGGTACTAACTTACTTAAAGTGAATAGGTCTATAATGGAAGGTCTGTAATACAATAAATGATAAATTTATGTTGATAGCTTGATAGTTCTAATGCATTTAGTATCATACATAACAAACCATGCGAGAATTATATAGGAATGTTCCTAACAAGTACAAGATATGCAATCCAAAGTTGCACATACATTGCATTTATAAAGCCGATAATACAAGAAGGAAATATCATTATTCATAAAAAAAATGATCAAAATAAATCACCAATCCACTTTAACAATAATCATACATGTATATGAGAATAAATTGTTTTATATTGACTTACGGGTAATGTTGAAGCATTTTGTGGCGGGGGTTTACGTTTCAGTAACGTATCTGATATTGCCTCTAATGGTAATGTATCGTCTTTCTGTACAATAAACAGTGGAGAGTCCCATCTGTTAGAGCCATTCGGTTCCTCAAATCTCATCACTAGCCCATCAAAACTGTCGACAGAAATTTAATAAGATAATGAATTGACATAACAAGGTAATCGAAAATCTGCACCTATCAAAATAAGCAATTAAATGTGCTGTCAAAATTTGCTTAGCATGTGAATTACAAAGGATGCTAGGATATTTACATACACTTATCCTCTTCATCTATGAATTTTGGCAGCGTGGCCGAGTGGTTAACGTGTCAGACTAATAATCTAAGGATTGCTAGCCGCATGGGTTCAAACCCCATCCGTGGCAAGCCGTTGTTTCCTTGAGCATGAATCTTTAAATTCATTGATCAGTACTGGTTGGTTCCAGGAACAGATTTAAGAGTGTTTCAATATGCTTATAGCTTCCAACACAATGGAACTAAAAAAATAAATTTGTATAAACTAATGAATTTCTAATATGGACTTGTACAACGTCCATTTTTGGACATGTTCATTATCAGTTTTTAGTATTAATTATTATATGAAAATTTATGCAGTTAGGCAGCCAATAAAATTAAGCCTGGTTAGACTTAATTGATAGATCCCTACTCTGACCTTTCATTTGAATAACAATAAATTTACCAACAAACATTGGCACGTATTATTTTGTTACCAAATATGTTGTGGTGAAATTTTTACTGTAACCCATTAATTATTATTAGACAGGTTAGGGATCTATGTATAAGTTAATGTTAACATTTGGGTAAAATTTGGTTTGTTTCCCAGACAGTGCAGGTCACTTTCGTTGTGATTGATCATGAAATCTTTTCTACCGTCATTCTACTGTACCTCTGCTCTGGTATGTACAGAAGTTTCAGTCCCTTACGAAAGTGAAGGCAACTAATACTGGTAAACTGCCTGACAGCCTGCCCAGGAACGATGCGTTGGCTGAACTGAGCTCTGGTAAATTCAATGTGGCTTACTGCCGTGATCCGGAGTGAAAACTATTAACACCAACACCACCATTGTAAAATGACAAAAGAAAACATAAATCCAGCAACTCTTATCTTCTTTTGTTTTTATTTTTTTATAACTGAAACATAACAGGGATAATGAAGGCTTTTCTTACTTCTAAATTCTTGCAAGGTTAAAGGGCATTTCAGCATGAAATTGCCTTACTTTGACCGACATATTTTAACTATAATACCTTTTTTTATATACTGTTACTTACATTTCCTGAGAATACTGTTCAGATGGGTCTCTTTGGAGATTCCATTGTGAAGCTGTAACTGAATCTGTGTTACAATGTATCTGTGAAAAAAAAGAAAATACATATTGCTCTGTGTTACAATGTATCTGTGAAAAAAAAACATTGCTCTGTGTTACAATGTATCTGTGAAAAAAAAACATTGCTCTGTGTTACAATGTATCTGTGAAAAAAGAAAATACATATTGCTCTGTGTTACAGTATATCTGTGAAAAAAAAACAACAAAAAAACAGAAACATATTGCTCTGTGTTACAGTGTACAGTATCTATCAATTATAAATGTGAATACTACCGTGTGCTTCAGAGTATAACGTAAAACTTAACATAGTGGGACTTTTGACATACATGTAATATACAGACTCAAGTACTAGTGTAATAAATTTCGAGGGTTTGGTGCAAAAGGTAACTCTAATGACAAAAATAAGAAGTTACAACCCTTTCACACCAAGCAGTCGTATTACTACCACTTAAATTGTAACACTCACTCTGTGTTATAGAGTCTATGTAAAGTATAATTATTTCCATGTGGTGTTACAGTATTGTACATCATACCAGTGAAGTGATCAGTAGAGTTGCACAGACCTTGCTTTATTCACATATCTGGAATGATTGATCCTTATTGTAAACATAAAGATATACTTCACTTTGAACATCAAAATTTTATCCCCAAAAATAATCTTTTGAGACTGAGACACAGTGACAACTGTCCTTGTTTAAAGAGATTAAAAGTTCTTTGGTATCACCAAAATTTCTGATAATCAGTCTATTCGGATCAAATTTCTATAAAATATTTCAACCAGTACTGACAACCATTGACCACTTAAGGAATGTTTTAAAGCCAGGTTAAAATAAAACAACAACAAAAACAATCAGACTGTTTCTTACTGCCAACCTTGGTGTGCATATAAGTTTAAAGTGACCTTGACCTATAAGAAACTAGAACTGCCACTATCATGGCGTGAATACCCCCGCATACCACTTTGTCAGAATCAACAGTGGCCATTTATAGCTCAAGGACAACCTCCCTGCCAAATCTGAGGTTACTAAGCCAGTGCATTGCTAAGTTATGTATTCTTCATGCTTCAAATGTGAAAATGTCAAAATCAATACATTGCGGACAGAACATTCTTTAGCAATTGAGAAGAAAAGCTTCTCTTTTTGTCAAGGTACCTGTGACCTTGACCTTTGACCCAGTGACCTCAAAATCAATAGGGGTCACCTTATAGTCATGATCAACATCCATGCCAAATATAAAGACTGTGGGTCAAAGGAATCTTAAGTTAATGGGTGGACAAACTTTTTGAAGTCAAAGTCCCTATGACCTTGACCTTTGATCCAGTGACCTCAAAATCAAAAGGGGTCATCTACTAATCATGACTAACCTCCATTCCAAATATGAAGACTGTGGGTCATAGGAATCTTAATTTATTGGGCGGACAAGCTTTTTGAAGTCAAGGCCCCTGTGACCTTGACCTTTGACCTGGTGACCTCAAAGTCAATAGGGGTCATCTACTAATCATGACTAGCCTCCATGCCAAATATGAAGACTGTGGGTCAAAGGAATCTTAAGTTATTGGTCGGACAAGCTTTTTGAAGTCAAGGCCCCTGTGACCTTGACCTTTGACCTGGTGACCTCAAAGTCAATAGGGGTCATCTACTAATCATGACTAACCTCAATGCCAAATATGAAGACTATGGGTCAAAGGAATCTTAAGTTATTTGGCGGACAAGCTTTTTTAAGTCAAGGCCCCTGTGACCTTGACCTTTGACCTGGTGACCTAAAAATCAATAGGGGTCATCTACTAATCATGACTAACCTCAATGCCAAATATGAAGACTATGGGTCAAAGGAATCTTAAGTTATTGGGCGGACAAGCTTTTTGAAGTCAAGGCCCCTGTGACCTTGACCTTTGACCTGGTGACCTCAAAATCAATAGGGGTCATCTACTAATCACGACTTACCTCCATGCCAAATATGAAGACTGTGGGTCAAAGGAATCTTTAAGTTATTGGGCGGACAAGCTTTTTTGAAGTCAAGGCCCCTGTGACCTTTGACCTTTGACCTGGTGACCTCAAAATCAATAGGGGTCATCTACTAATCATGACTAACCTCCATGCCAAATATGAAAACTGTAGGTCAAAGGAATCTTAAGTTATTGGGCGGACAAGCTTTTTTAGTCAAGGGCCCTGTGACCTTGACCTTTGACCTCAAAATCAATAGGGGTCATCTACTAATCATGACTAACCTCCATGCCATGAAGACTAAGGGTCAAAGGAATCTTAAGTTATTGGGCGGACAAGAAAAAACCGACGGACGGCCGGACAAGCTGATTCCAGGATACCCCCCTTACAACTTTGTTGTGCGGGGGTATAAATATGCTATCCGTTTGAACGGCGACCTAATAACCATGTTAAACTTTTAAACAACTGTACAAATAAAATCCTTAGATTTTCAACATTGACTTTGTTTCTTTATGACAGAATACAACATTTTGTTGTTATTTTGTTGAACTCAAAATTATACATTTCCAATAATTATATCAGAAAAGTATCAAAGACTTTTTTCGTTAATTGACAAAGACAACAAACAGTGTGCAATCAATTTTTAAAGGTTTAACTCCTCTTTAAGTCCCATCATTGTATGTGCTTTTTATTTTATAAAGTTTTATCATTTTCATATCAATCTTCAACTGTTTTAGTTATTATTTAATAAAGTTGTTGTATTTTGTGTATGATATGTAATGTGTATAATAAAGTGAACACACAAACACAATTTTTTTTTCCATTATAGATGTTTATTATAGATCTAAATACATAATGTTTAGATACCCGTGAATAAGCATATCATTTAATGATGAATGATGAAATTCCATATACTGGCAAATTCGATATACTGACATATCCTTTGGGAACCAACAGTGTCATTGTAATGAGTCCTAACTGTACATGTAGTAACTATTTTCCATTATCGTTGCACCGTATTCCAGCATATCAGAAAAAATTACATTGTTGAGTAAAACTAAAATACAAAGAAATTGTTTTATCTTGTTATAAAACACTACAGTAATATTTAGAATCAATTTAATACTTTTCCTCCTCTTGGTCAAAAACTAATCTCGGTTATCGGTTATTGAAATTTCTAACCCGTTTTCGGCTAAAAACTGACTGTACCCGGTTTAATGGATTAACATGACACCCCTAGTATTCATAAGGGTGTTCACTAGCCATGAAATCCTGAGGGTCATTTTGACTAAGTTTTACTGACTACAAGGCCAAATCCCCATGATTTTAACAAAATTTGACCCTCAAGTTATAATCCTGAGGGTCAAATCAGGCCTTTTGGAAATTTGAAGGATCAAAGAGTCATTTCAAGGGTCAAATGGACACCCTGATTCAAACTGTATACTTACCAAACATTGTGTGGTTTGTGACTCCTTTGTAACACAATATAACTCATATCGAAAACCTGAAATTAAAAGAGAAAATTTATAAAAAAATAAATATTATATCATAATATTATCAATAATAGGTAAATTAACTCATAAATTAAACTAAATAAACTCATATATTGATATATGCTAAAAATATTATGTCATAATTATAAAAAATATTAAAAATTATGAAACCAGTTACAAAGATAAAATAAATTGGAAGTACCCGCTGTACCTACATGTATTTGAGCTTGTGCAATATTGTTATCAACTTTCACCCGCAAATATTGACCTAATGATTAACTGAACAATTGAAGAATAGCCAAAGCCATCAACAGAATTTTGGCACTTCAAACTTTTTAAAGTTTCTATACCAACCTTTTATATAATTCAAAGAGTCTAAAATTGTGATGCTGTCTTTATCCAAACACCTGTAAAATAATTTTTCATAGAATATATGCATTTGCAATCATGAAATGAAAAATCAAAATTGAAAAATAAGTTTGCTTTAATTTTAAAATTTCAAATGATAAACAAACCAGTACCAATTTAGATTTGATAAATTAACAGTCAAAAATGCATGTATGAGGCTCAAACCCTTAATTACTCATTTGATAATTGACTCCACTTTTATAGTAACTGAATCCAACTTTCAAGCAATTCATAACTTCTTAACAATATATGAATGTTTTATACCTTTGTACAGATGATTTCAAATTTCCTCTCACAATCTTTTCTTTCTTGGAATCTGGAAAAGGTCAAAGATTGCATTTTTAATGACAATTAATAATTTAATTAACTCAAACCAACAGTTCATGAACAACAGATTTATTAGACCAATCTGCAGTTTTTCCACACTGTTTTACATTGTGTTACCCGTCTGATACATTTATCAATGAAAAGTCATGGTGAGTCAACGATTTTGTCACAAAGGTAAAGTAAGTCAATTAAAATGATGCCAATCTACAAAGCTTCACTTTTGTTTACCTCACCCCACCCACTTTTTTAAAATTACACACTCACCGTCGTAAGTTTCATTTCGATTGACACCTATCGTGTGATCACTAATAACAGTCACTTTCTTTTGACACTCATTAGAAAAGTACTTTTCAAGTTCGTTTGCTCTTTTTGACTTTCCGCTGGACGGAAAACCGCACATAAGTATTAACGGCATTTCAGAAACTATTGCAAGAAGCCATTTTACCGGAAGTTAAAATTTAGACTGGCATCCGTTACTGAATGACCATTAAAAGCCACAAAGGACCTGTGGTGAGGGTGTATAACTCGATTTCTATATTAAGTAGTTTTGGTAAACTCTCTACTAATGTATTAATTAACCGTTTGAACAAGTATCGAGAGTCAAATGATATTCTGTGTGAAGAGGAAGCTGGTTTTAGAAAGAAGTAAAGTACAATTGATCAAATAATCACTCTGAAAATGTTGGTTGATTTTTATGTATCAAGGGGTAAAAATTATATTGTTGTATTATAGATTTACGTAAAGCGTTTGATTCTGTTGATAGAATTGCCTTATGACAGAAACTGCTCAAGAAAAATATAAGTGGTATTTTTTGAAAATTTTACATATTATATATGGTAAAGCAAAGCCTTGTGTAAAAAGATGGTAAGATAAGCTTTCAAATTTTTGTTGCAAGTAATGCTGGCGTAAGACAAGTTGAAAATCTTTCATACCGTGTTGTTTTCGTTACTTCTAAATTATTTTGCACAGTTTATGTCTGAAAAATATGCTGGTATATATACATGCACTTGCTGATGATGTGAAGGGTCTATTAAGTAATAAGGATTAAGATGTGTTTTAGACACTTTATACTCCTTTATGCTGATGATATTGTAATTTTAGCAGAAAATGCAGATGAGCTCCAGACTGCATTAAATTCTATGTTAGAATATTATAATGTTTGGACTCTGAAAGTGAACTCTGCAAAAAGAAAGGTTATAATATTTTTAGGGGAAGGGATGGTATGGAAGATGCACCTCAATTTTCTTTTGATTATGATAACTTAGAATTAGTACAAGATTTTCTGATCTAGGTATTCAATTTATGGAAAAGGGTAAATTTGCTAAAACTAGAAAACGTCTTATTGATCAAGCGTAGAAAGCTAAGTTCTCTCTGATAAAGCTAGAAAATTGTTACTATCTGTAGATCTACAGATCCATTATTGTTTAATACAATGGTTTTTCTTCTTCTTTGTTATGGCTCTGAAGTTTGGGGAATAGAAAATGTAAAGTGTATTTATCAGTTTCAGCTTAAATTTTACAACATTTTACTTAACCTCAAGCAAAATACTCCCGATTGTATATTAAATGGTGAACTTGGACTTTGCAAATAAAAAGTAGAATTATTGACAACTGGTGTAAGCTTTTGAATGGAAAAAATGATACGATTTGTATTATTTTATATAAGGCAGCATACTGTGTAAATTTTAGATATTGAACTGAATTACTGTGGCTTTCTTTTGTTAAGTTTACTTTGGATTAACTTGGTTTATCAAATTATTGATTAAGTCAATTTGTACCTATTCCGTTTAATTTCAAACGTCTTGCTAAACCAAACTTCGAAATTATATTTTTTTATGTGAGTCAAACCAATTGGGTGACGAATTTCACTATCTCTTTTATTGTTCACATTTTGTTAATAGTAGACGTAAATTTATTAAACCGTATTACTACAGGTATCCTAATGCATTGAAATTTGAAGATCTTATGAATAGTAAAAACAAATCATATTTAAAAAATCTTGCTTTATTTTGAAAAGAAGAAATTACAACATGGAAATAATATGTATAATGTTGTATCATTAGTTTTCTAGAAATTTTGTTATTGAAGCATAAATTTCGATTATTATTAAGAATCCTGTCATAATTTTATTTTATTTTACGGGTACAATATAACTGTCACTCATTCTTCTGTTATTTTATATATATTTTATGTATATTTTTCTGTGTTCCGGTTGTTACATGTTCACAATTTTGTATTTTATGTACATGTTCTTATGAACCATGACAGTATTGAATAAATCATGAAATAAATCTTGAAATCTTGTGTCTGAAATTGGCGTCAAAACAAAGCAATGCAGGTCAGACTGAAGGTTAATTAATTAATATTATTATAATTATCCCAAATGAAGATGAAATGTGTTCAAGGTATTATCTTTTTGACATATTAGGCTATATGAATTATTATAGTCTATAGAGATACAAAATTTAGTCAAACATCTAAAAGGAATTTAAATAAATAAATTATACAGAAAGTAAAAACATATAACTACATATCCGTGTTGAATTTAATTTGAAACCTAACAAGTTCAAAGTTTCCAGGCGGAAGTGTTTTGGTGGTGTCTTGTCTTGTTCTCGGTGGGAAGCTGTAACAACTGAATAGTGCAAGACTTAATTAAGCCACAGTTTTTAAAAATCATGATTGGGTTAAAACATAAAGGGACTTAACAAATAATGAACATATAAACTATATATTTACCTATATAACTAATGTATTTGAGTTGCTTTCCTTCTTTTTTTCTCTTTTTTTTCTATCTTATATTTCGGGCTTCACTCTGTCTAGCCATAAACATACTATGAAAGCACTGATAAACATGTGTTTGCATGTAATACCCCCCCCCCCCCCCAAATAAAAAATAAATAAATTCCCTGTGTTAATTTTAAAGCCCGGATGGCAAAACATAGAATTTAGCTTTTAATACACTTTGATGGAAATATGTTTATAAGAATTTTTGCCTGGCAAATAAATGACACATGATAAGGCGTTCGATCCTCCAAAAACTAGTTATTGTCGCTTGATAAATGTTGGAAGCATTATTTTCCTGCAATAACTTACTTTGAAGCTTTAAGTTTAACCATTTGTGATATTTTGATATTTGCTGTTTTGATATTGGTAAAGATTGATTTTCTCTGATTTCTATAAAATAGAGAAAACAGAATCCCAAAAGAAAGCCCAATCTGGCAAAATTGAAAATATTACAGGCTCGGTTTAATTGAGTGTAGTGTAACGCTCAGATCTGAATAAACTCAATATGAACAAGCCAACACAATATAAAGTTTATAAACGTCATATATATGTATTTATTTTATATGATTTACTGTTCACCAATACAGCACAATTGTTTTAACAATGTCTTTAACAACTTAACAATTCTTATACAAATATTTAAAATAATAAGAATTAATGCCAATTGCGTATTTAGCATAATTTAACCTTAAGTGAGTGAGTCTGCTTTAACATCAAAAACTACACTAAATAATCGAATATTTCGCTCCCCTTATATACTAAAATACTTTACGCCTAAGATTTAATAACTTAATAATTCATAGAGTATATATGCATTTGTTGACAGCTAAACAATTAAATAACCCATTATATATGCACGATCTAAAGTACAAAAGGTACACTTCCCGTTTAGTGTTGACAGGTCTATTAATTAACTAAATTAAACATAGTATTCGTGACAGCTCATTAAATTAATATATCCGTCTATGCATACCGTTAACTAATTACTGGCTAATTACCGTTATCCTACAATATCTTCCCGACCAATTAAAAATACTTCCAGGTATTTTAAAATAAAACTTATTTAAAGAAAAAATTTATGTCACTTTTAAGTATGAAAGACTACGAATAGTTTCAAGATTGAAAAAGGAAAAAAAATCGAACTCAAAAATAAAAATAACTAAAGGTAAGCAATTGACCTTTTACAATTTATATATAGCAAGAGATATAATTATTCATATACAAGTTTAAAATTGAAAGTAATATTACTTAAAACAAATCATATTTAATAGTTTCTATTTTTTTTTTACATATTTCTGTTAACAAACATATAAGAATATAATTTTATATTAATATGATAAAACAAGAAATGTTCCGTATATATAACTATTTTCACTGATTGAATTGTCCTAAAATAACACTGTTTTGTATTGCGAGAATAACACTTATCTGTCCTAAAAAAACATAATCACTTTTTAGTTTTAAATAAATTTTAACACTGGTATGTCCTAATTTTTAAATTCACATTTTTAAAATTTTTCTTTTTTTTTTTGACGAAAGCAGAATCTCCAAGAATAGAATTAATTACACTATGTATCAAATAAAGAAACACAAAATACACTTTTTATAAAATTAACACATTTTCTGTATAATTTGTCCATGAAACGTTGTTTCTTTTCTGCTTTTTGAATATCTATCCTGGAGATTATGCCTCCGTGTTAACCTGAAACGACATAAAATATAATTAAGAAACATGTACATGTAATGTGTATTAGCATGTGACAAAAATGAGATAAAAAAACAAATATTTTAAATTAATCAGTGGAAGTCTTAAATTCCTATCATTTATATATACAGAAATGATGCAGTATAAATTGTTATAAAAGTAATTACTAAAAGTGTTAAAAACAATAAGAAAATAAAAAATAAAAACAATAAAAGAAATATATAAAACCCGTATAATACCCTTAACCAGAACCTGAAAATAGAAATCAAAGAACTATTAAAAATGTAAATAAAACTCTGTCACCAATAACGATATAAACAATGGTATTTAAAATTAAAGAATAAAATATAAAAAATCTGACCGAAATAAGATTTAAAAGAAACTAAATGAAAGATTTTCCATGAAATACTTAATATCTAAATTTTCTTTTTGTTTTACTTAAAAAATTTTTCGAATTTTCTTTTAAATAATAATCTTTAACATAAAATAAAAATAAATTTTGTGTCGTCTTCTAATCCACTTCGTCCATTTTACATCTTTGGGACGTCTGCCAGAGCGGATAAAAGTGACTTGCTGTCGCATGTTCAGCCTTGTTCAATAAACGGTCGAAAATCGATTCCATGAACCGACAGTCATTGACAAGATTTCCCAACGCTACCGGTGTAATTTCCAGTTCTAGACAATGGTCGCAGGCCTGTTGATTTCGTGCTGCTACTCGTTCTAGAATCGTCCCTTGTAGTGTAACGCTCAGATCTGAATAAACTCAATATGAACAAGCCAACACAATATAAAGTTTATAAACGTCATATATATGTATTTATTTTATATGATTTACTGTTCACCAATACAGCACAATTGTTTTAACAATGTCTTTAACAACTTAACAATTCTTATACAAATATTTAAAATAATAAGAATTAATGCCAATTGCGTATTTAGCATAATTTAACCTTAAGTGAGTGAGTCTGCTTTAACATCAAAAACTACACTAAATAATCGAATATTTCGCTCCCCTTATATACTAAAATACTTTACGCCTAACAGATCTGAATAAACTCAATATGAACAAGCCAACACAATATAAAGTTTATAAACGTCATATATATGTATTTATTTTATATGATTTACTGTTCACCAATACAGCACAATTGTTTTAACAATGTCTTTAACAACTTAACAATTCTTATACAAATATTTAAAATAATAAGAATTAATGCCAATTGCGTATTTAGCATAATTTAACCTTAAGTGAGTGAGTCTGCTTTAACATCAAAAACTACACTAAATAATCAAATATTTCGCTCCCCTTATATACTAAAATACTTTACGCCTAAGATTTAATAACTTAATAATTCATAGAGTATATATGCATTTGTTGACAGCTAAACAATTAAATAACCCATTATATATGCACGATCTAAAGTACAAAAGGTACACTTCCCGTTTAGTGTTGACAGGTCTATTAATTAACTAAATTAAACATAGTATTCGTGACAGCTCATTAAATTAATATATCCGTCTATGCATACCGTTAACTAATTACTGGCTAATTACCGTTATCCTACATGAGCCTATTCACGAAACGGTAATGGAAAGTGCCCCCCCCCCCCCCCCATAGCACCAGCTTAAAGTGATATTATGCCCATCCAATGATAGATAGTGGGTGAATATGTGAAAATCAAAACAATTTTTTATTTTGCCATAATTTCTTTTAATTTAATAATTTACATTGCATAAACAATAAATAACGCAAGAATCCAAGCAAAATTTCTGTAAATATCCATTAGAATGTACCTGAAGCGTTCTGATTACAAAAGAGTGGGACAATATAAAATATAAAATATGAGCATAATGCCACTTTAAGCAGAATTCAACATTTAAACACGAAAATAGTGAAATTTTGAATTAAGAAACATCCGCAGATGTATTCATACGGCGGTTATCATGATACCTTCAATATGACGCAGTATAGCCATTCTATGAAAAGCGGCGTATGTTTCCCAAGTAAAAGAATCTTTGTGCCTTTAACTAGAAAACAATGGGCGGGACTAAAAATGGAATTTTGAAAGGGGAGCTTGAATGTCACAGACAAGACGTCAAAAGACAAATTTAAACTAGAACTGTGTCCAAAGGACACGGATGCCCCCCCCCCCCCCCCACCGACAACATATATATGGTATATGGTGAAAAACTTAACAAAGGGCCATAATTCTGTAAATTTGGTCGCAGCGAAAATTCCTTCGTTTACTACCATATACACATTAAGGTTGTACATCCCTGAAAGTTTAAGCAAAATCTGCCATCCGGTTTAAGAGGAGTTGCGTTCACAAAATTGCTATGTGGTAAAATAGAAGAAACTAAAAAATCATATATTTTAGCCTACTATGTATCGATAGCTATTGCTGATCTTCCAAAAAAAAATAATATCAGAACACTATTTATACCATTAAAATTTGCGTTGACTTTTCAAGTAGGAGCTTATCATTTATTTATTTTAGTTTTGCAACAACATTCTATGAATTAAGCTAGAATGCCACTTTTTAATAAAATTACACATTTGCAAATTAAAATTATATATGATGCGCCCCTTATAATATATTTCAACTTTTATTTACACTTTTTGGTGTTTCTTTTTCCTTTAGCGCAATAAAATGGATAATTAGATAGACTGGATTTTCCCGCGGTAATTTTAAAATTCCGCCCAAAAAAAGGGAAGCGCAAGACAAAATGCCCGTCGAAGTGGAAGCTCAATTAGACTCTGTAGAACCAGAAAGTAAAAGATTGTGTACAATGCCTCTTGATTCAGTATTTTTGAAGTTTGCGAAACTGACACAAAAAGCCTTTACTCCAACGCGTGGGTCGAAGTTAGCCGCTGGATACGATTTATACAGGTGAGTAAAATTGATTAATTTAATCTCTGCGTAGGTCTATGAATAGAAAGAGAACAAAACAAGCATGTAATGCTTAAAGACCTACTTATTATTCTTGCTCTGTAGCCGACTAAGTACTAAATAGAACAATTGAATTCATTGCAGGTTACTGTACCTGAGTACAGGCGGGAGTTTTGAAAATTCCTAAGAATACAAATTCAAGTAAGCGCTAAAACTGGAGTCCCCAAGCTGAGAAAGTCTGCTGTGAAAACCACAGATGACCAACAATATATTATAAATTATAATATTTTGATCTATCAAATTAGCACTGAATGTCATTTGACAAAGGTGCAAAATTTTTGCATGTTTCAGTCGCAGAAAACTGGTCTAAATCTAATCCAGGAGATTGGCGTGTGGAGTCCTAGTGAAGTGATTACCAGTGTCTATTCTAGGACACGCGATTGCGCGATTCACGTTAGTATTTCACAGATCGCGCACAATTCAAAATCATGTGCGTGAAAATCGCGCATCTATAAAAAAAAGTAATAAAATCGTAAATCTTCCATCCCGCATTATATTTGGTTGTTTTGTTTACATTTACATCGGAAACCGAAGGGAGGTAACTGTTAGCTAATTATAATAATTTAGTACCGTATGGTACTGGTTACGTGAGTTGACGGAAATTAACGGAATGTTCCGTACTAACCGGAACTAGTGTGCTCGGTCTGACAGTTGGGCGCCATTTTAGTGTAGTAAATTATCAAGAAAAACGAGGCAATTCCTAGCTTGGCTACGATCTAGACGTGAAAGATAGGTCGATTGTTTGTATTGTCCATCCCTTTATAATCAATCGCGGCAGTTCTGTAAAAATTTGTTTTCGTTTAAAAATTAGGGGGGGACAACTTTTGCTGCCTTAAATAAATAACGCCTCAGTGTAAACTTAATGCAGACGATTTAACATTGGCAGTTTATTTTGGCACCCCTTGATTTTGAAAATCGCCCCCTTTTTTGAAATAGAGGGGGGAAAATCACCCCTATTTTTCAATTCCTAGAATAAACACTGGATTACAGGTGTAGGCCATTTCCAACAGACTTGCTGTAGGGTTAACCCTTTAGCGACATGGTTGAGTGTCTGTCTTGAAATTGAGAGGTCCCGGTTTAAAACCCGGTCACCACTTGAGGGTTTTTCAGGTTTACAATACACTAACAAAGTTTGCACTCTTACCCTATGCTACGACCGTATGTAAACAAAACGTTCGCACAGGGCATGCGCGGTGGTTAAATCCCACCCATTTTATTCGATTAAATTCTAGAACAACCTCCACTTTCGGTTTCAATTTTGCTGACAAGGAACAGTTTGAGTCAACACAAGTGTTAATTTTAATTGCAATGTCCAAAACTTTGCACTACACGGCGTAATTTTCATTACATATTGGGTATTATCACCGTCATGGTAGTTTTTATTCCAGTCGGTCAAAATGACGGTACACATTTACATGTAAACAAACAGATTTAACTTCTCAGACAATTAAAATAAGGAATGGACACACGGTAAACTCTGTTGCAACGTAAAGTATATTCATAAACCTGTTTGAGAAAAATTGTCTCCGTGTTCAAATAAATTTCAAAAACGGGGAAAAAGGCTCTCTTTTACCGATACCCTGCAACAGAACCTTATTATTCTGTCGAATTAAATTGACTTTATAACGCTCGTATACTATTATTTATTGATCGATTTTCATTATATTTATTTTGTAATACCTATCATTCAATATGCAATCAAACAAAAGCAAGTTTTCCTACATTCAAGGAAATTGTAAATTAGGACGAGCTTTCAAAACAATCAGGTAGCAATTTCCAACACGCTTACCGAAACTCCAACATGGCGGCTCAACCTGGCTCATTTGCATAATTTATTCATAAACGCAGGAGCATAGAACTTTGTTAGTGCAATAGTATACCTTAAAAAAATCATTGAGATGACAATGGTGTACTGAAGAAAAAACCCTCGTGAAAACTCATCAAAAATAACATTTTGCATTATGATCTATTTTCAGTGCCTATGATGTAAGTATACCAGCTAAAGGGAAAGCTCTTGTGAAGACAGACATACAGATTGGCCTGCCAGATGGTTGCTATGGACGTGTTGGTATGTTTATACACCTGGCCCATGTTACAGATACCAAATTCATCACTACATCAGTTTGGCATACTTAATTTCAATTATGGTTTGCTATTTATATCAGCGTTTTTTTTCTCTACTTTGGGAATGGTGCCGGTACCAGACTGATTGGGAAAAAATGCGTTATTTTGACTAAAATTTTTTTGGGAATTTTTTTAATATATTTTTTCAGCTACAAATGAGATTAGACATCATGAATAAAGATAGCTAACAGCTTCTACTGTCTAGATAGAACTATTGAGTGGTGATTTATATGAATATGTTGGATTTAAATGATTTTAGAAAAATCACTGCCTTGTGGGCATTTTGAACAGTCATTTTGGGAATTTAACATTGGAAATTGGGAATTTTAATGTCAATTTTCTATTGGGAATGGTACCGTTTAAGGGTAGTAGTTATATAAAGAAAAAAAACACTGTATATATATGGATAAATTTATACGGCTAGCTTAAGGTACATTGGTGGTTCTACTTAAATGCAATCTCATGCCTAAAAAATGGATCTGCATCAAAGTTCTTCCTCCACCCTCTCCATAATTATGATGTCTTGAAAAACCGACCATCAAATATTAAAAGACAAAAAGGCAGGTGGAAGGTAAAAGCCTACTTTGATTGCACAGCCATGCATGTGAATTGATGAGTGGAATAAAAATTGCCTGGTGCATTTATTAGAAATTGACCCAGGTAACAGTGTCAAACTTGAATGGAAGACTATTTTCATATTCTTTTTCTAAAAATAACATACAACAAAATCAACAGTGACACCATCAATGAAAAGTATCAGTGTTACAGCATTTAATGTTTAAGGTATGATTTTTCTAATTTATTCATACAAGCAGAACTTTACCAGTTTTATGTCTTACATATATGTTGTGTATAACATCAACCTAGATGTCTCTGTGAATATGTATAAGCTTCAACCCAGCATATTTTTCAAACCCAATGTCTTCAGCCTTCTTTCTCAAACTGTTGATTGACTGCTTGCCGCTCGTGGTTGTTTGGCTATGAAATTTATCCCTCTTAAATGAACATTGTTGTTAAACTACATGCTATATCTCAATATATACATCAAATTACAAAGTTATATTTCTTTTGAAGCACCAAGATCAGGCCTGGCTCACAAACATTTCATTGATGTTGGCGGTAATTATCATATATTTTTATAAAGTCTTGAAATATTTAAGCAACCTTGAAATAGCTTAAAAATAAATGCAAGGTTTGCATTCTCTTTCGTTTTATTTCAAAATCTTTAATAAAATAGATGTCTAAAATCTTCCAAGTCAAACATGAATTTGAAGATATTACATATTGAGGATGTACTCTTTGGATGATTAGAGGATGATATGATATGATAAAAAGATATATATGTGTTTAGTTAATCAGGGCGTCCATTAAGTTTGAAAATTTGGAAGTCAAGAGTCTGCAAAATCTCTGATTTTTGGAAGTCACATTATATATGTAACAAAAAAAAAGTATTAAATTCTGGAAGTCACAAGCCAAACTCGGGGAGTAAATGGCTCCCAAACTTCCATTATTGAAAGCTCTGTTTAATGGTATTTTTCATTGTAAAAATTGAAAGAAAAAAATAGTGGAAGATTTTGATATTAAAATAAACTCTACTCGTACATTTTAGCTGGTGTGATTGATCAGGATTACCGTGGAAATGTTGGGGTTGTCATGTTCAACTTCTCAGAAAAAGATTTTGAAGGTAGGTCAAGAATGATTACAGGACATTTTCACCCCATCACCATGGGCCAAAATAAGGAACCATTCCCAATCCAAAATAGCCTCTTCCGATTAAAAAAAAATATCCTAACGTCAGCCCCTTTAAACAAAACTTTTGCGACTTCTGAGAAAACTTGAACTGTTTTCACTTATTTCTTAAAATAAATGATGTGTTATATGACATTATAATCTAATGTGGGTATTCGTAATCAAGACAGTACTGTGTAATCTTCACCGTATACATCACCCACTATATATTTTCACAGATCTCTATATTTTTTTTTAACAAATGATCTTTAGCTTCACTGGTGCTGGCCATTACTTAATCTGATACAAAATTATTAACATTTTTCAGTGATTTTCCTGCTTATAAAACAAGACTCCGATAAAGGGCCTCGTTCAAATGGAAATTTTCTTTAAAATCATGCAGTTTTCCCAAAAATCTGAACTTAAACCTGCTTTTTTACTTCCCAAAATAGCAGTTTTGTTGATAATTTTTCCCAATTAAGTGAGAAAAATCACTGTTTTAAAATGAAATACTAATGGTTTTGGTGTTGTTTTTTCCATCACAAAAGATTGTTAGTAACATTACAGTAACAAAAGGAGAAACTAATATGTCCAAATGATCTGAATGCTGTAATTTGTTTATTTCACAAACATGATTTCTGTTTTGCTATTTCAGTAAAAGCTGGTGATAGGATTGCTCAGTTGATATGTGAAAGAATTTACCTACCTGACCTGAAGGAAGAAGATGTAAGATTTGTCCCTGTTAAAATCCTGAAATCACATACCATATCAAGAGTTTACAATTTGAAATATTTTAAAGTCTTAATAAACATAATTTGCATTTTGATTCATTCGCGTTAGATGGTTTTCAGTTGCACTTGACCCAGTCAGCGTTTATGCCCCACTGGCTGAGTGGTTAATGTAACTTCCTTTGAATCACTTAACCCTATACTGTGCTGGTGTGACGTAAAACCCAATAAAACAAACAAAACTTAAGCTTATGTCTTGTTGTAATCAAGATATGATCCTACCAGATATTTAAATTTTTCTGATGTTAAGAATCTATCCAGATAAAATAAAGAAGGTTGGTGGTTCAACTTAATTCCTGAAACAGTACACAAAACAGTACACAAAACAATTATTTTTTTTAGGCCCTAGTAGCCTGAATATTATTATTGTGAAATTTTCACTAGCCCAATAAAAACTTAACTTTAACATCTTCCCATGTCTAAAACACAGGAATAATTGTCATGAAGTCTAATTATGCATATCCTAAGGAATTTGACCTTGACCCATAAATGATCTAGACCTTCATGGTTAATTGCTTCAATTTTGTTTAAATTGACTAAACCCTATTTAACACAAGTGGTTATTTTCTTGTCTGAAACGTTCCCTGCATTTAATGGACAATTAACAAGTTTAACATGTTTACAGACCCTGGATATAACAGAGCGTGGAGATGGGGGCTTTGGCTCGACGGGGAAGAACTAGGGTGAGAGAGGTAACCTCATAAAGACTTCAACATCCACTTGTTGCCACTAGAGGAAAGTGCTGGACTGAAACATTAAAGAATCAATCTTAAAGTGCAGATGTAGAGAATCCTGTTTACAGACTTCCAGCCCTGGTTGTTATATTTAGAAATGTGGTTGGTGTGTTGTTGTGTTGTTTTTTTGACAACCAAAAAAAAAAAGCCAACGAAAAAGCAATCTAGACTAAAGTTTTGCAAAGAAAGAATAAAAAATAACAGTAATGAAACTTTAACAAAATTTGATGAATATTTAGCAAGAGGTGGCAAAAGTTTAGGCCTGGCCTCAAGATAACAAATAAAGCACAAACTCAGATCTCTGGAATTTGATTGGTCAGAAACTCACAGAATGTACACTGACCAATGAAAATCCTGAGATTTGAGACAGAATGCAGAAAATTCTTTGTTACCTTGAGGCTGAACAAAGTTGCAACTGGCCCTAGTGTGTACACTGGAAAAAATAGGGAATCAGTTTTTACCATATTCATTGCCAGTGGTAATTTAAAAGGTTTTTTAATGATTATATATTATAATCATTAATACCTCAGTCTCAGGATTTATCAAAGATTTGAATTTCATGCTATGCAAAATACATCGGTTTGATTTGTTGAATTAGTTTTGTTATGTTTTTATGTGAAATCCTGGTAAAAAAGCACCATTTTGAACAAAATATTACGCAAGTACTTTTAAGTACAGCTTAAATAATGATTTCATCAATTTATTATACATTAGAAATTTGTACATAGTTAAAATACATAGGCATCTTTGTTAAATAATTACTTGTTTATTTTGTTAAGTTTTTCTGTAAAGTCCTGGTAAACAGGTTAAGGCGCTATTTCGATAAAAATATTCACCGTTTTGAGTTATCAGTTTACCGGGTATCTTTGGGGTGCCAATGGCAGAGTGGTTAAGGTTGTATACTTCAAACCACTTGCCTATCACTGCTGTAGTTTTGAGCCAAGCAAGGATCTTAATTTTCTTAAAAAGGTTGATATTCCTAGATAGTGTTTTTTTGTTGTTGTTTTTTTTTACAGGATTTTACAATGGTTTAACTATGTCCAGGGCTCCAGATAATTTTTTAGGGCAATGAGTATTTACTCATTGATTTTTTTGTGAATGAGTAAAACTTGAAATCTGAAATTTGACAGGAGTATTTTTACTCCTTAAAATGTATGTAAAAGAGTAAAAGATTTGTTATGCTTCCATGTTTATTGTATCATTATACGTGTAATACAAGATATGTCAAAGTCATTTCTTTTGCTTTTGGACTCTCTTGGTTTATAATCTTGCATTTCCAAACGGCATACGTTTTATCTGAACCTGAGGCATGTTTCTGTTGCTCATACGTGGCAGCGCTATTATTTCATTAATCATAACCGTCACAATTACTTTTGGGTCGATTTTTTTTCGGCTGAAAATACGAGTCAATCGTTTTAACTTTTGACAGCGACATTGTACCGGTTAATTCCACCACCTTACTATACATACGCTAACAACCGATGATAGTCGGAACTACAGGAAGTTACCGTTAGACGTTGCAAAGTATTCATGCGTAGTTAATTCCACCACCATACTATGCATACGATAACAACCGATGATGGTCGGAAATACAGGAAGTTACCGGTAGACGCTTGCAAAGCGTTCAGACGAAATTGAAAATAAAATAATCACCGAGTTTACTTTCGGTTACGTTTACGCGAAAGAAATGTTGCTCAATGCGTAACCTGAATTTTGTGTGCGTTTTCATACGCTTAAATTTTGTTTTGAATGCGTAAACGGGTTATTTCCATGCGTAATTTACGCGTATACGCATCTTATCTGGAGCCCTGCATTATGTCATTGTCTTTGTGCTATATAATTTCTTTATATTGTGTTCTGACCCTATTTCAGGGGAAAGATACCACTAAATGTGTTCAAACATTGTATATAGGATTTTCTTTCTTTCTATTTTTGTGTAAATATTTTGTTGTATATACTTTGTATTTGATAAGAATGTTGAACGAGATGCATAGATCTGAATTTTTTTCTCAGGACATTCCTCATTGTCTTGTTTGATGATACCTATCATTTCTTTTCTCAGACTTTTTATATGATGTCATAGTGCATGACTTTTTTTCACAAGTTTGGGAAGCAGCCCTGCCCTTCATTTTGAGGAAAAATATTCAGTATTTTTGCAAATGGGGAAGAAAAAAGCTTGATGTAAATTCAATTTTTAGCTCGACTTTTCTATGAAAAGGGGAGCTATCCTACTCGCCCCGGCGTCGGCGTTGGCGTCACACCTTGGTTAAGTTTTTCGTACCACCCCACTTTATTTCAGAAGTATTACAAGTATGGCTTTGAAACTTACCATACTTGTTCACCATCATAACCTCCATCTACAGACAAGAGTACATAACTCTGTCAAGGTTTTTGACAGAATTATGGCCCTTTTTTGACTTAGAAAGTGTATTGAGCTTGGTTAAGTTTTTTGTACCACCTCACTTTATTTCAAAACCATTGGAGGTATTGCTTTGAAACTGACCATACTTGTTTACCATCACGACCTTCATCAACAGACAAGAGGACATAACTCTGTCAAGGTTTTTGACAGAATTATGCCCCTTTTTGACTTAGAAAATACATTGAATATGGGTAAAATCCACTTATTGCCTTAACCCTTTGAGATATTGCTTTTGACTTAAACATTTCAAACTTTGCTGCAGTGTTCAAGGGTATCACACAATTCAGTAAAATAATTCTTCACTAAATATCTTAATGCTCATGGCCATTGTTCACTTTAAAAATACAGAGATTCTTGTATTGCCTTTTACTGCAAAAACTTTTTTTATTGGCAAGCAATAAAAAAGTCGAGCGCGCTGTCTTACGGACAGCTCTTGTTTCCACAGGTGTGTTCAAACTGTGCCATGGGGAATTAGGAACATTTCAATATTGATCTCCATTTTTTCCCCCAATAATGTGTTCAAATTAGTATGTCATTAAGCTAACTTGTTCAATTTTTATTGTGTGTTCAAAATATATTTCAAAGCCATTGTGTTCTGTTTACGTTGTATGACAAGTGTTAAAATATATGTAATTTATGCAAACCTATTGTCATCAAAATTCATTCATTGGTAGGTTTTGCCATCATAAACTTTGTTAATTGTTTCATTCTTACTTATTTGTGTTCAAAGAACATTTGTTGTAGAAGGCTCAAATATTTCATATGCTTAAACTTTTCAACTCATAAAAGCATTAAAAAGTATGAATATCAACCTGTTTACAGAACAGTAGCATAGTATTTTGACTGCCTAATGTTAATTGTCTATTTGTACTCATGATCAAAATAAATGGGTATCAATCTACATTTGTATATGTGTTAGTTTTGATTTTATTTTGCCTACTAGCGTTTAAGCTGCGTTAAGTCACAGCGTCTAGGATTTGAAAAACAGGGGAGATTTTTATCGAAAAGTCAGAATTTATTACATTTACTGATTTTTTACCTTCTTTCTCTATGTAAAATTTTCATCCTGCCTCTGAAAAATAGGGAATAGGAGTGAATCCCCCCTCCTAGAATAGACACTGAGTAATAGGTAACTTAGTAATGTAGTGATTACATATTGAAGATTATGCCCCGACCCAGATTCCGTTTGTTTCAAATAAAGCTATTTCGGCTATGGCTATTTTTTTCGCATTATGGCAACAGTTGTATGTATTCATTGACGAGTGTCTCGAATAAGGAACGTTAGAGTAAATGATGTTTAAACTAACAATTGATAAAAACTGTTGTTATTTCACCAGCCAGTGATTAAGGAGGATGGCTTCAAATCCACTTTAGGTCTTCATCGAGTTTGGTTTGATTCCTAACATGAAATTACTGAGGTCCATTTGTATGCTCCCCGAAATGTGAGCATACAGTTGCCGCTTTGTCTGTCCTTGTCTGGGACATAACTGAAACAACAACAGGTACCAACATGAATCTTTGTAGATAGATCTGATTGTGAATGAGTAGGTGTGCAGTGCACAAGAACGGTAACTCTGCCTTGCCTATTTTTTGAATTATTGCCATACTTTGTGCAGGACATAACTCTTAAGACTATAAGAGGTATCAACATGAAACTTTGTAGGTAGATAGATCTCGTTGAGTAGGTGTGCATTACATAAGAACCGTTACTCTGCCTGGCCTAATACTTGATTGAATACCCTTTGTTTATTTTTACTTTTTGACTTGTACGGGACATAACTAAAGCTATTAGAGATATCAACATGAAACTTTGTAGGTAGATAGATCTCATTGGATAGAACTGCAATGCTAAGAAACCTAAACATAGCCTTGTCTAATTTTTGGAGTTATTGCCCTTTGTTCATTTTTACCCGGAACATAACTCTGAAACTATAACAGATATCATCACGAAACTTTATAGATAGATAGATCTCATTGAATAGAAGTGCAGTGCAAAAAAGAAAAACAACTGCCTTGCCTTATTTGGAGTTTTTGCCCTTTAATAATTTTTTTATACATTCCTGTGTCCAAAACCTTGGGGTGCATCAACCGGTTCTTGTTTGTTGGAAAGCTGTCACATTATCAGCCATGTGTAGTCCTAATACATGTACATGTAGCTGTCATAAATTATGTTCATGTAGTATCCAGGCCGGAACATCATCAAGGAAGCTAATCTGACCTTTGGCCGATTTTGGAGTGTTTACCCTTGTTATTTTTCACGCCAGGTTGTTATTTTTCACGCCAGGTTCTCTTTAAGTTGAAAAGCTGTCTAGTGGCCTTTACTCCGTAAATGTAACTCAGTTTCTTATAGTCTTAGTCTTTAATGAATGGCATTTAAACTTGGCTTGTTAATCTATTGGTGTGCGTGCATTGTATATCATTTGTACGCTACGCCGGTTGAATTATGGCAAGAGCGTACACGTGTACATAGTTTTAACGACCCGCTTCTGACAAACCTGTCCGTTACATCGGAACAATGCATGCACATTCAAGGCAGGGTGTTGGGAGGAGAATAAAGAAATTATTAAATTTGGAACGGTACAGAAAACAATTATAGCGCAAAGACACGGATATGAAAAAAATTACAGTGTATGACTTGACGAAAAATAATGAATAAAAAAGTTTAAAAGATTTGTAAAATTTATCGATGTTTCGTGCATTATGATGGATACACAGCTTGTACATGGTCAGTCTATACCCTGCTGAATTTGCCCAGAAACTTTCATTTCATAAATAAGACGTCATGGTTTCCCACTTCTATGGTTTGAGTAATGCATTTTCACTGCAACATTCTAATTAAAGTTTAAGGGATAAAAAGAATAGAGCCATCAAAAGTATAATGCATACTCGGACTGTGGTACGGATGTGTAGGCTTGCCTGGCTCTATTCTGTTAGCAAAGGGAGATAACTTAGTTCCAGCTTCATGTTAAAAGAATGACAAGATTATAGCACTTGACGAGTAATGATGAGATAGCCTTTTAAGCTGCATGCCTCCAGATTCGTTTCTTTATAAAAACTTATGAAAATATGTGTAGTGTAGGACAAAAGCTGTCCCGGGCAAAAACCCTCCCGTCCAAAAATAACCAGTTCGCACAGGCTTTTGCCCGCCTTGTCATTTTTGGAATGGAGGGCTTTGGTGAAAATATATTTAAAAGTAAAATATCGTAATTGGATATTGGATATTTGTGAGGTTTATATAATCTATATACACGGCTTCAGTCGATTTAAAAATTAACTAAAAAATCATATAAAGAAAGTTTGCAGTATTATAAATTTGTCATTAAGATTCTTAATATAAACGGTTATTTGCAATCTTAACAAAGTGGTTATACAAAATTAACGTTTATACAAGGCCACATAACCTGTCAAAAATCTTTATAACTATTAATACAAAATGGTTACTCGCTTTAAGAAAATAAGATAAACCACTTAAAAAAAGAAAAATGAATTGTTCCATTCTCAAAGTCGGGCAATTCCATTGTTGTAATTTTAGCGGTGTATAGTATAACTACTTTAGTAAACGGATTCATTAAGCATTGTAAAATAAACAATAGCTTTTAAACAATGCGTTCATTGAAAATCATAAAGTGAAAAAAGTATAACAGAAAAAAATCTTTAAATAAACTACATCTAAAGAATTGAAAAAAAAGAAAGAAATTAAACGGGTGAATACTATGGACAACATGTAAATTTATTGTTTTATTCAATTTGATTTACAAAAATGCGTACACTTTTATATTTGAGATTCAAAGGTAATTATATTTATTTTTCAAATATTTTATTTGCCTCAAAGGTACAATGTTTTAAGTGAAAAGGTCTATATTTACAATGGCCACATTGTACATTAGTATTTCAAATTTTGATAAAAAAATAAAAGAAATGTATCATTCGGACTTTCTCATGAAATGCCTCGGTTGATAAAGTTTAAAGTGATTTAGAATAAAATACATATATGATGAATAATAATATTTTGTTCTAGAACATTTCATTATCTGCTTTATAAATATTTGAGCCGCGTCACGACAAAACCAACATAGTGGGTTTGCGACCAGCATGGATCCTGATCAGACTGAGCGGATGTCATTATGCATCCGCGCAGTCTGATCAGGATCCATGCCTGTCTACATGTAATAGAGCAGGGGCGGATACAGAACAAGGTTTCCTGGGGGGGGGGGGGGGGGGGCTGACATATGGGTGGACGAATTTGACAAACATAATGCAACAGGCAAAAATTGAAGATTGGGCCAGCATCTTGTTCATGTGTCAAAAATTGTAATTGATGTGTTTTATAGCTCATCTAATGAGTGGCGATGCGTTTCCCTTATAAATGTGTATACTAATGTTTTTGTAAATATTTAGTTGATATGGAATTAAGAAAAATATATGTAAATGGGGTGGGTGTGGGAGGGGTGTCCCCTCACATAGACCGAGAAAATTTTGAAATATGAGGTTGAAAATGGTGTTATTTCCTTGACTTTCTAGTGCTGTTTATTGTACCTTTTGGATGGTTTTACAAAATAATGTATTTTGTATAGGTTATTGTTTGCAGGGTCTTTCAAAAAGAATTCCCCTAATGTTAAGTAGTGAGCATTTACAAAATAACAGCACACTTACCAATGTATGCACAACTGTTGATAAAAATAAATTCAAACACTTGATCAATTTATTCATCTGAATAATAGACGATTTTCCAAAGTTACATTGTAAGTGATATTAAAATACTGCCTTCCTAATGTACCAAAAAAAGAATTTAAAAAATTAAACACTCAAGTATTCAATAAGAATTTTTCCCATCAATGAACCCATTTTAGATACTTAAAAGAGGTCAGTACAATTTAAATTATATTTAAAAATATAACTGCCATAAAAAGTTATTAGCAAATGACCAATTATGTCATATTAATAAAAATCTTAGTAAAACTACCGGTAGTGATTAAAACGCGATTCCTTTAATATTATCATTATAAAACTCGCCATCTTTGTAATTTACAAATAATAATTTTCAATTTCTTAATAATAGGACTTGGAAAAACAAAGATAGTAAAATATGGTGCACAATGTAATTTGCCACTATCAGTGACTATTTATTTCATTAGACCTTTGGAAAGTAATAAACCAATCAATTATGCAGTTTAAACATTGAAGTCATTCAAGCATGCTGAAAGATAAAGATCTCTGCCAAGCCCCTAGGCAGGAGATTAACAACTGGATGACAGCAATTAATGTTTTGATAAGGGAGTACACTACAGCCAATAAAGTTTGAAACTCACAAATATATATTCCAGCCCAGCTGGTAAACATATCTTTGGGTCAAGCTGGGGGGGGGGGGGCTGCAGCCCTGAAGCCCGGGCCTGAATCCGCCACTGTAGAGTTGGTCAGCGAACAGCATGGATCCTGATACACAGGCTGGTCTGAATCCATGCTGGTCCCAAACGCACTATGTTGGTTTTGTTGTGACGCGGCTTATTTGTAATATTGGATAATTATCTCACACCTGCCAAAAACTTTCATGTATAATTCTTCAATGTTTTTTTGTTATGTCTGATACTGAATATTGTTTACGTAATTATTCATTGTAAATTACAGACATTCCATTATAGAACATTTCACTTTAAAGGACATTACCCCTCGGAATGACCCCCCCCCTTCTTTAGAAAGGGATTTTTTAAATTTTTAGAGCATTTAAATAATGGTTTAAGGGTAGTCATATGTTATTAAAAAATAATGGCGCTAAAGTAAAAATTTGTCAAAAAAAGAGAACATGAAAACAAAGTATATTTTGCTTTATAAAAAATACAAAACACTATAACGAACTAGTCCCCAAAAAAAGAACGGGCCAAAAGGGGGGCCATATTGGCAATTGAGAAATTTTGAACTAAAACTGGCACAAAAAAAAAAAAAATTTTTTTAAGAAATAAAATAATCTTTTCGAGCTAAGGGGCCTTTTAAAAAGGGCACATTAGGGTTCCATAAAATTTTAAACATCATTTCTAAAATTTGTACTTTTTGCATTTCATTTCGTTTTTTTTAACCCAAAGGGCTATAAATCAAGGGTTTTTTTAACAAACAAAACCAAAAAAAAAAAGAATCAATTATACTACTTAAAAAAAAAAAGGGATTTTCAATTGTTCTTTCAAGTACTTTTTAAAATAAAAACATTATTTTTTTGTAAAAAAGGGGAAGGAAGGGAAAAGTTTTTTTAAAAATTTTAACAAAATTTTTTTACAAAATAAAAAATTTTAGTAAATTTTTTTCACAATTTCTTTAATCTGTCAAGTTTAAACTTTTTGGGAAAATAAAAAACCGGGAAGAAAGTTTTACGTCTTATGTATTAAAGTAAAATTAAAAATAATGTGAAATCACACAAATGTTATACAAACATAGTGTAAGGATCGTAGCTTATGAAAATATTAATCGTGAAAGTTTTTAAAAGGAATTGAAAAAGGGGTTTTAGTTAAAAACTAAAATTTATTAAAATTTAAAATTTTAGCGAGCCTCTGGGGAGCATAATATTATTTTATCCAACGAGTTCAATAAATTCAGCAATGAACTTAGTACACGAATTTAATATTCTATTTATCACATACCCCAAATAAAGGCCATTTAACGTGAAAAAAGAGAGTCATTTTTCATTGTATGTAACATTTAGCGCGTCTTTACCCTATGAGCCAGAGGCTCGCATAATATATTTTTATTTAACTCGTGTAATGTAATCAGTATTGAAGTTACTCTCATTCAATATCCTCTATTTATTACTAACTGGGATAGATAATCTTTACCCCGCTTGAACAAAAACTGATTAATCATTATTTGCACCTGCAATCCTGCACACCTAAGCACGACCACCCCGTTACCTAAATAGATAAAGAGTTGGTCTGTGAATCGGTCGAAGCGGGTTCGATTGGTGGACGGTGCAGGTCACCCTCGTTGTAGTTGATCATGAAATCCTTTCTACGGCCATTCGCACTATTCGTCTGCTCTGGCAACTAGTACTGGTGAAGTACTTAACAGCCTGCCCAGAAAAAAAAACTATGCTCCGGCGAATTCAAAGTGACCTCGTGAATCGGAGAGATCGTGATTGGAGATAAAAAATTTTGTAAAATAAAAACAGTTGCTTTTTTTTTTTATTAAACCGGTATTTCCGGGGGAATAAAATTTTTAAAAATTTTTTTTATTCTGGGATAATGGGTTTTTGTCACGGGAAACTTTAACAAAATTGAGACTTTTTATTTGCAATTTTGAATTTTGGGGCAGATAAGTTTTAATTTTTCAGAGCCTGCCCAAAAATTAAGTTTTTCATTTTTTCCCCTTTTAGCTTTTTCACGGACAGTAAGCAAAAATTTTACATTTTTTATTCTGAACAGTTGGATTGCACGGGCCCCACAATTTTAAAATTTGTTTAATTTTGCCATTTTTTCGCTATGTACGAAATGATTATATTGATTTGGCAAGAGGTATTGTCACGGAAATAAACATTTTCGTTATATTTTTTACACATTTGTTTATTCTGGCACTGTATGCTTATTGTCACGGAGCCTGTACATAATATTTACAGTTTTGTTTATTCTGGCACTGTTTGGCTACTGTCACGGAGGCTGTACGTACAGTGATATCAACACGGGCCTGAATAACTGTGTGGACGCTGCTACTACATCAACAACCGTAAGATGGTTCTTTCCTCACGGAACACTAGCACAACAAGCAGAATTCTGTCAGTAAGTATTGACATGCTCTTATACTGTAGAAAGTAATCTCATATATTTCAAAACTATTTGAATATAATTTTATAAATTGGTCAATATAGACACAAGCTTGTCATCATATCTACTCTATAAAAGAAACGGATTTTTGCCGATTATTGCAATAAAAGAAAAGTCGCGGAATACTTGTATACCATGCAACTGCGTTTCCAACCCATAGAAAATGTTCCTACTAATTTTGTTTTGCCCATCGAGTTTAGTTTTTTTACACAGTCTATGTCCTGAGTCCTCCCACCTACAGTAACCGCTGAATAATAAGTGGGTAACGCAGCTGCAAATAGATATTGTTTTTTAATAATGGCCTTTCAATAAAGACAATGCTTTTATTTTCATTTTTCAAAAGCTTTGTAATATTAATGTCCTTCGAAAGTTTCCACAACGTTTCTCATTAGCTATTTACCTGCACCATCTTTTGCTGGTCGCTTTTAGGCAATTGGTAAAAATATAGTGAAAAGGTTTCGGAAACCAAAATACTACTTTGTTTACGTTTGCCACTTTTTCACATTCAGAGTTATAGTTTTGTCAGGTGATTAACATCTGAAATACCCGAAAACCATTACTTAAACGTTATAAAACCCAAGTTTGTCCTTGCTAAAGAATGGGAAAAGAATCGTTTTCGAGGCGTCATGGACCTTTAATTAAAGAAGTTTTTATAACGTTACCCATTCTATTACAGGAGTAGTGCTCAGACAACTTTGGCTACATGCATCAACAACATATTCTCGGCCTGCAAGCTTGAGGCGAAAAGTTTAAAAATGTTCGGCACCACTGGGGATAACCTAATTAATGCATACACTAATTTATGCTCTTCATCCTTAGTCAGTAAGTATTAAACTTCTTGATGTAAATTACGGTGTACCGTTAGAGCCATCGCGACAATACAAAAATAGGGTGATGAAGAGTCGAAATAACGGAGCCATGATTGTGAAAAATGAATGTACAATGATGAAAAGTTGAAAGTGCGATAGGGGAATGTCAAAATAACGAAAGCACGATTAGGAAAACTAGATATAATTGCGTGCTTTAACTATCGTAATTGCGACCTTTCACCACCGTGATATTATGTGTGTACTTGATGGGGCATAAGGCAAGTCTAATATGATTTCTCAGGCTGTGTACTGAGTCCAAATATTTTCCATTTTGTGTCCTCTCAATGTTTAATAAGGTAACCTGTTCTCTCTATTCACTTAATAATCAGTCGGTATGATAAAAATCGTATATTGACCATCGAATCTGATTCCTTATAGCGGATGCCCAAGCATGTATGTCAGTTGTATCAGCGACGGCAACGTTCAACGCGGCGGAGACGACATTCATCAGTAGAGTAGCCGCTCTTCCTGACGCCGCCACAAATATAGAAATATGCGGGTATGTTCAGTTTCATGTTATGTAAATTATTCTTGTTCCTCTCACTTTTAACACAGAGAAACATTTATAAAAATAGTTTATCACATATCCGATTTTGCGACTCCATAAAAAGGGTATTGCACGGCCGTGCAAATATTTTGACTTGACGTGATTTGCGTCAAGCTATTCGCACGTCAATGAAAAATGTTTGCTTATCACTTCAAATGGTCTTTATTTTTGGTATGTGATAAATAAATTTTTTAATTCGTGTAAGTTCATTACTAAATGTATTGAACTCGTTGAATAAAATTATATTGTGTTCGCCAAAGGCTGCATAATATACATTTTTTTGTAATTTTATTCAACTCTTCATCATCATCGTCATCACCAAAATCACAAAATCTTTATCACCTTTATCATCATCATCTAGATAATAATGATCACCTCCATCATCACCATCAGCATCATCATCATTTCCATCATCGGAATTTTTACTTTCATCACATCCACCATTGATTTTTTCATAATCATCATCATCATCATCATCATCATCAAAATCATATTTATCATATTTGTCACCACCTTCATAATGTTGATGATGATGATGATGATGATGACAATGATGGCTATATACTGATAATGTTGTTGATGGTGACGTTTTTTTATTATTAAATACTTTGATTATTTATTTCTCTGAGTGAAAAATATTTCCGCCTCAAAGGACTGTTTAATATGATTTTTTTATATCAAGACATTTATTGATTAAGGCTGTAGCATAGCTTTGTTGTCTTCTACGACAGTAATTCAAACTATTTTAATGCTGTAATTTCAATTCGACTTTATTGTCAAGATCGTCTTCAACCAGTTATCCTAGAAGATTGTTATTTAGCATTGAATTGTCTAGAGGTTCTCTACCAAGTGATACTCTTCGGGTCAAATTTGTACAGAATCATGTAACGTTTCCGTCTCGTTATATACAACACAAAGCGAGCCGTCAAAATAACGACGACACAACTTTATTTTCCCATTCACGGCCATGTCAATTGTTTATATACGGGCTTCTGTAAATGTGGCCCCTTTTCTCAAGGTATTTTTGTTTTAATATATGCATGCTAATAAAGTTCTCAAACATCATCTTGTCTGCTACCGAACACATATATAGTCCAGACACCTTTGCTTTGAAAACTATGCTCAGTATTATAAAATTATACCAAGCTTGTTCAAATTATCCCCATTCCTTTTTTTTTCTTCAAGGGCTCGGTACTCTGGTATATCCTGTAACACAAGATTGTGAAAATAACATAGGATTAGTTTTGTTTGTTTGTTTGAGTTTACGTCACACCGACACAGTATAGGTCATATGGCGACGTTCCAGCTTTACTGGTGAAGGAAGACCTCAGGTGCCCTTCCGTGCATTATTTCAGGCACGAATGGGCACCTGAGTAGAATCACCGACGTCCCTTAAGCTAACTGGATATCTTAATCACATGAAAAAATTCCACACAGTGGTGAGGGCCAAGTGATTTGAAGTCAACGAGCTTAACCACTCGGCCACGGACACCCCATTGGATTAGTAAATAGCACGATATTTGACATATTGAACATCTCGCCTTTTACCGCATATATAAAATTCATAATACAAGCCTCTTGTTCTATTTTTAGATTAGCAACATCGATGGAGTACGTTGCCTACAACACACTATTGTCTGTTCCATGCACAGAGCCCTCTCACCTTGCAGTCTGGGCCAGTTTCTTCGCAACTGTAATGGACACGTACGCTTGCACGTGTCTGGCATCAACATATCAACTCAGTCACGTGATCATGTTACTAACTGTGTTGCTTGGATGCTACTATAACGTCGTGACCAGAATTGTGACGTCATAAATATCAGCATAGATTTAATGACTCAAATGATTGTATCGATCGTTTAGGAAATTGACTTTATTGTATTATGCTTTATACTTAAATAAGTTTTTCGTTTAACACTAAATTTGTTTTATCTATTAATCACACACCCTTGCCGATTTTTCGTCTCCATAAAAATGGTATTGGCGGCTGTTTATATATTTTGATGTGACGTCGTTTAATTGAGTTATACTATAGACGCGTCTATATATAGAGGATATTGAATGAGTGTATGTTTAATACTGATTTTATTGAACAAGTTGAATAAATGATAGTTTGCGAGCCTCTGGCGAGCATGATATTATTTTATTCAACGAGTTCAGAAAGACTATTTAAGTGATAAGGCGTCATTTTTTTTATAAACGCGCCTATAGTATTACGCTAACATTCAGCGCGTCTTCAGCGCGTCTTTACACAATATTTCTATAACGCAAATGAGGTCACGTCAAAATATTTGCACGGCTGTGCAATACCATATTTACGCAGTCGCAAAATCGGCACGGGTGTGTGATAGATAGAGGATACTGAATTTATTGCACGAGTTTAATTAATTATATTATGCGAGCCTTTGGCGAGCATAATATTATTTTATTCAACGATTGCAATAAATTCAGTAATGAATTTACACGAATTAAATATTCTATTTATCACATACCCAAAATAAAGACCGTTTAAAGTGAAATAAGAGTCAATTTTCATTGACGCGCCTATAGTATAACGCTAACATTTAGC
This sequence comes from Ruditapes philippinarum, assembly GCF_026571515.1. Classification (NCBI taxonomy): domain Eukaryota; kingdom Metazoa; phylum Mollusca; class Bivalvia; order Venerida; family Veneridae; genus Ruditapes; species Ruditapes philippinarum. The sequence continues at coordinate 52,658 of NW_026862940.1, forward strand.
GCGTTTTTATAACGCTAATGACGTCACGTCAAAATGTATGCACCGCCGTGCAATACCATATTTACGGAGTCGCAAAATCGGCACGGGTGTGTGATAAATAGAGGATATTGAACGAGTGTAAGTTCAATACTGAATTTATTGCACGAGTTGAATAAAATTATATTATGCGAGCCTCTGGCGAGCATAATATTATTTTATTCAACGGTTGCAATAAATTCAGTAATGAACTTACACGAATTTAATATTCTATTTATCACATACCCAATATAAAGACCGTTTAAAGTTAAATAAGAGTCATTTTTCATAGACGCGCCAAAACTATAACGCTAACATTTAGCGCGTCTTTACTCTATGTTTGTTAATGCTAATGAGGTCACGTCAAAATATATGCACGGCCGTGCAATACCATATTAACGGAGTCGCAAAATCGGCACGGGTGTGTGATAAATAGCAATAGATACGTTTACACTTTAAACAGTGTTTTTAATGGAATATTATATTCGTGTAGGTTCAATTAAGATAATCACATGTTTCTGTAAATTAAGAATTAAAGATATACAATGCTCATCTTTGGATAATATTTTTAAAGCAGAATTTTATTGAAATCTAGTTATTTCTTCTTCAACATGTCTTATTTAAATAAGTGAATGCATAAGCTATGTTTGGTAAGCTGTCTTCCCTATTACTAGTCAAATTAATTTGGCGTATTCTTATAAACACTGTCAGCTTTTTTTTATGACACTTTGTAATCAGACAGTGACAACCTGTGGTGTGTAAAATTTTAAACGTTACATATTTTCCTTTTGTCTATTCAAAAGATGTTTATTTTACATTTCAAATATGTTTATTTTACATTTCAAAATAGACTTCATAGTAATTACGATTTTTTTTCCAAACATCAAATTTGAGCGTACTATATCCTTAACTTTACAAAACTGCAAAAACTATCATATAGTTTACCATTAAAATTATGCCTAAATAAAATATTGTTTGTGTGGAAAAAGAAAAAAGAACTAGATGATAGATTATAGGTCTAAATTTGATGAAGGGTGTGGCGTAATCTTTGTTTAAAATACGCCAGTCAACAATACAATAAAAACCCACATGTGCACTTTAATTACAAATTCGTTTGCAACTTTACCTTTTATGTTATAAATTATTATAAATTCACAAAATATTTTTTTGCTTGTTAGTTTTCAGGCTTTTATTATTTATTTTTGTTATTGTTCTCGAGGGGTCTCCGGATCTCTTTTTGACCTGAATATCTTCTATATTTAGGAATTAAAAAAAGACTGTTATATATAAAATGCTGTATTTTTATATCTATTCTCATTGGCCATTTAATTGATTTGCCTATTACGGGTACGATCATATATACATCTATGTTCCACAAAAATTCAACCAAATATTAAATGCATACATAACAGTCACTCACCAACTTGCCCTTGCGACCTATCGCACAAACAGACAAAGTAGAGATAAATAAAGAATCCCTAGAGAAATCCCAACAAGACAAAGTTGAAAACGTTGCAGGCTCGGTTTGATTGAGCATATTCATGGATGGCAATGGGAAGTGCAAGTTACCGGCCACGCCCCATAGCATCGGCTTAAGCAGAATTCAACATTTAATCATAGAAATGGTGAAATTTTGAATTTAGAAACATCCGCAGATGTGCTCATACGGCGGTTATCATGGAACCTTAAATGTTCCATTCTCATGCTATTCCATTAAAAACGGCGCATGGTCCAAAATAATAGAAAAACTTTCCTAAACATATCTCAAAAGTACTGAGGAAAAGACGACGTGTAAATTGTTATAGTCTATGTACACATAACAATGCTGGTGATTTGACCGGACCTTATCTAATTTTGATACAATATAACTGACATTGTCTCCACAACTTAGCTTCCTCAAAGTTTTACTTCCTTTAACGAAACACGTAATGTAATTTGCCAAAATAATTTTTGAAAGGGCAGAACAATTTTCTTAATATGTCATTGTACTGATATATACAAGCTATCCCAGTCATTTCCCCTGAAGAATTTCTTAAAAAAAAGTTTGCATTATTGGCTCATATGATATTCCAATTAGAGAAAATGGTGTTCTATGTATATTTCGCTCAGTTATTCTTCATTTATTTTTCTAAATAAATACATTTTTTGAAAAAGAAATTTTTTGTGTGTCTTTTTATTGAAATTCAATTTTAATTTTTTGTAACTCTTAACTATTTGAGTTCTCATGTTATCATTTAAAGTTAGACCAGCCTACTTTCGTTGTCAAATAAACATGAATGTGTCACTTTTTATTTATCTAAATAAATTTATAAACTTTGATACATACGTGAATCCAACCTAATATGTTAAAAACTACTGAATATGTTGTTATGAAACCAACTCATTTCGGTATAAAATTCACGAGTGAGAAACAGTAATAAAAACTTTAACCATTATTTAAAATAAACTTATCGTGTTAAATTAAGATAGGATTTTTTAAAATCATGGTTGTATGATGATCCCCTCGAACTATGGCATGCAGTTTGCCATAGCCTGTCTAATGACCTTTGGTCTGTGCTTCCTAACTTGGTTGAAATATTTACAATGTTAAATTGTACCAATTCACAATAATTGAGAAATTTACATTCACGGAAACAATTGTGACATTAACCAGAAACAATAATATAAAGATAGCATGAATTGTTCTGAAATTATCATAAATGATACTTGTAATGTACAGACTTTTATCGACAGATATGTCCCTTAAGATTATAAGCAAAAATCAACACACTTTATTCCTGAAATCATTATCAAAATCATAGAAATGCTGAAATCGCAAGACTAAATAAGAATTTATGCCTTAAAAATCGATGTCTTTGTTATAGCACAATACATGTTAATAATATTTGTTTCTAAAAAATCATAAGATGTACTTCACATAACTGATAAACACCCAACCCGTTGACTTATATGGCAGATGGTTAATCCCTGGGATCTCTATTTCTAACACGATCCCAGTTTTCTTACCATTTATGATTTATCTGAAATAAACCAAATATTTAATTCAAAAACCTATTTTGATATACATTGTAATTATAATGTCTTATTTTTTATACAAATTGTTTAAACCTGTAGGGTAGGTTTTATACGTACGTGCTTAAAACGTTAACAAATAAATAAAAGATATCTCTATAAGTCATCAAAGTATAACAGGTCTACACTCCGTCAGAAACAAAATATACAGATATAATTTTTTATTTTCCTGAAAAACTCTTACATACCATAACGCATCTAAAACAAAGTGCAAGACTAATCTATAATATCAATAATACCTATGGCAGGTGGTTAATTTCCTAGGATTACAATATATTTAAAACGAACCCGAATCCCGGCTTTTCTAAAGACAACCCACACATACGCGTTGCTCATATTGGGAAAAATTTAGCGGGTGTTCTCCCTACGTGATACCATGATACTGTACATACAATTTACACTTGTATTACCTGCAGTTATATATAAGCTCAAAAACATTGTCCGAGTAATGAATAATTATCATAATCTCAAAACGTTTATTTTCATTGTCCTCAAATTCTTCTAATTCAAATTCATTATACACATATCACGCCACGTTTGTTGGCCCCTTCCTTAATTTTCATTAATAAACAAACAAGCTAGAACGCAATATAGGTGCACACAATAACAAGATTTTTTTATTAACCGAGTGCACTTTTAAGTGCACACCACCTTCAATGTTTTGATCGTATCAAAACCAAAACCGCTTGTCTAATAAATAAGAGCAATTTACGCTTATCAATGAGGTTAACAACGCCAACGTACCGGAACATAATTACGTTACGTTACGTAAGAAGTTGTTAGTGTAAATAATGTTTAACGTGCATATGATTTGTAACACGTTATTGCAATGCGTTATAAAAGGAGTTTCGCACTTCTGAAATCTGCACAACAAATACCATTCTCAACACTTGTACATCTCACGAAATACAGAAGACAAGAGACAAAACTACTAAATACAATTATTTTAGGTAAGTTACAATTTATATGTTTTAATTAATTTCCATTTTATTAACTGGTCTTGTAAACAAACTGATAGTGTTTAAGTAGTTTTAGTGAGTGTCAAAAATCTTAAAGCATATGCTTAAAAATATTTGTACAGATCTAATGGGGAACTTCACATGGAAAATATATGCAAACATTAAGAAAGAAATACATGTATAATGTACTTGAGACACAACTACTATGGTCAATTTGAGTGCGACCGAGAGCTATACAAAAATTTAAAGATATACTATGCTCAAATGTATTTTAGAAAAAATTTAAATTACTACAAAGTCTCTATGTAAATATAAAATAAACATGTTTGACTTCACACAATGTAGATATGTTATGTTTAAAATTCTACCCTCTGAAGGTGGTCACAATATGAATATATAGTGTCATTAAAAACTGACAGTTATTTAGGAAAGACTAACTTTTCTTGGCCTGTAACATGGGACACAGCCTGCTATACATAGTTTGTTCATTCTTTTATTCAAATTTAGATATATTTAATAAGAATTTCATAGATTTTAATAAATTTCTATGCTTTATATATTCTACTAAAATGAAACGAAATTAGTTTGAATTTTTATCAGCTCGTTAAACTCGTAAAAGGGAGACACAGGCAAAATTTTCCTTTCTTCGTTTTGATTTTTTCATTCATAATTCTGTAAATGTACACGAACAAAACCTTTCTCCTTATAAAAAAAAAAAAAAAAAAATCCACAATATCTGTTTCTGTAACTTCCATGGTTTGTTCAAGTCACTTGTCTAGTTTTAAAAATTCACAGTGATTCTGTTGGCGTCTAAATTTCGTTCAACAAATATAGATATATTTACGCTTCAAACCAAAAATATATAGAATTTGTACATAAAATGATGGGACTTTAACAAATGTAATTTTAAGGTGATTTGAGTACATAAGATAATTTTGATATTTTCGTAATGTTTATATTAAATAAACATGAACAAAGTCGCTTTTTTGTTTACTTAATTAAAGCCTAATTGTTTGTTGCTTAGTCCTGGTAACAGGCTTTTATTTTTAATTTAACAAGAATTTCACTACTTAAAAATCTTCTCAATAAGTCATATAAAATCGACATGGTTCTGGAAGCTTGCTGATAAAAGCGCTTAGCGCTTTTCAATTGACATCTCTTCGAAATTTTGTTTGGTGGGTTGGACAAAAATTAAATTATCACTAAAAATTATCACTAAAAATATTAATTATTTGCTTTGTGTAAAACATTATTTTTTATAACAAAGATCTTACTGTAAACCTTTTCTGTTGATATTCATAAAGGAAAAAATACATTTGTAAGTGGTTTCATAAAGCAGTATACAATTTGTTTCTTTTTTCTCTAGGTTTGGAGAGCCGTACCCCGATTCAACATGTTGCCAGCGATATTCCTATCATTTGCCATACTGTACACGACACACGCCAATTCTTTGGATGAGCTCTGCACAACTAACAAGTTCACTAAAGAAGCTGGACATTACAAGCACCCAACAGACTGTGACAAATTTGTCCAGTGCCACTGGGAATTAAACAGACTGGTTGCAGACGTTCGTCCATGTTCTTTCCCAACGTTGTGGAACACAGACCTTTTAACTTGCGGATCTGTCGACGTTACAACATGTAACAATGACAGATGCAAAAGTTTACCTGATGGTATCTTCTTTGGAGGGCATAACAATTGCAGGGGGTTTTGGGAATGTGAAGGAGGCAAATCACAGCCAAAATGTTGTCCACTGGGGCAAAGATTTGACAAAACCGACGGGTGTATAGACACAATCAATGAAGATGATGAATGTAAAGACAGTTGTATGGGAATTGTTTACGAATCGAAGAATGATACAACAAATAACACTAAAGTCTGCGAAAAAGAAGCTATTCCTAAACAGCCAGGGTTTTACAGATTTTTTCAATTAGGATGGGGATTCCGGGATCTGCCCTGTCCCCCTGGTACAAACTTTGACCAAGACGCTTGTGACTGTATTACTGCCACTGAACCTGCGAAAAAGGCCGAATGCAAACCTGAAATCCATCTCACTTTTACAGACAACCAAACAACAAGTAATGGTCATTTTCTAGATGCAGAAAATGTAATGATAAAGGAAGGCGTTGCTGAATTTAATGGCATTGATAGTCGACTCAGTATTCCAAGATTCAACAACATTGAACACAGTAAATCGCTCGTCATTCGGATGACATACAATTCTACCCAAGAAGTATCTCAATACCCACAGGTCATTCTTTCAAACAGTGGCTGTGGAATTCTCCCATCTGTTCGGATATCAGAAAACGCTGACAACGTTATGTTTGAAGTCGGAACCACAAGACATTTTATGGTATCGACATCAGTAAAGCAACCATCTAATGTAGAGAAAACAGTGGAACTGAAGTTTGCTAATGGTGTTTTAATGGGATCAGTAAACAGCGAGACCTCGGCAATTGCTGCTGACGGCTTTCTGAGAAATGTTCATTGTACACTAAATATTGGCTACGACCAGAAGTTAACACCATTTAAAGGCGTTATCAATGAGCTTTCTGTTTACTTATGTGATCCTGAGCAGCACTAAACAATTTTTTTTTTTTTTTGTAAAAAGTATCCATGTATTCTTTCGAATCTGTTTCTTTTGTTTCAATGCAAATATTTGTTTTCCGTAAAATTAGTTTTTTAGCTTCCAGTTGATAGTGTGCAGGCTCTCATACCCCCCGACTGTTGTACTCAATTAACATTAATCTATATTCTAATTCTCTACATCCCAAAAGTATTAGTGAGTTATCTACTCGTTGATAATATTTACATGTTTAAATATGTTTAAGTCCAGTAATGTCTTAAATGTCTCATTTTTTATTTGTATTGTCTGCTTTTCTTTTGTATTACTTGTCTATGAAGACTTTGTTCATCGACATCATAATTTATAGTTTTGCTCAGTATTTTTGACATTTGTCATTGAAATGCGAATTCCATTTTTAAAATAAAAAGTCTTTTTTAAAATCTTATATACCTGTTTTTATTCATTTTCATCATTGTATTTTAAACCTTGTCTGAAGACTGATTTTAGCAGTATAACAAATTCAAAGAAAGTATTATAAGTCGTCTGCCCTAGATCCCACACCCAGATATACATGTTCAAATGTACTTTATAAATAACCCTGTATATTAGAGGAATTTTATAGATAAAATGCTCACACTCTTGCAAAACACTTGGAAAGACCTTCCGACCCCAACAATGTCCCTAAAACGGATAAGATATAAATCAATATGATTCGAATAATCAATAGCGAACAATTTCAATTAATAGGCCATTAAGAGAAATATAACCAGCAATGTCTAAATATAAACTATTTGTCCTCAACGCATTTTAGCACGAGTTTCTATCCTTTAATAAGAGAGCAAATAGACTTACCACGAAATTAAAAATATTTTGGGTTTCCCCCCAGCTTATCTATGGTACAAACAACATTATACCTTTAAAGCTTCGAAAATAGGTGCAACATACTTATCTTTTGTGACCTCTAGTGCATAATACAGCGTGTCTTTGTACCGGGGGATTAGGTTGGGAAAACCCACAATTGACTAGTTCCGGATAATATCTAGTAAATTGAGTTTTTTTTATTCAATATGAAATTACATGCTTTTATAACAAATGGCAAATAAAGATATGTTGCATGCAAGCAGTTTCGTAGACAAAGAAATATATAACCTTTTTCAGGTATAAACATACCGTTAAAGAAGTAGCAAAATGTCCATACACGGTTTACTAGGCCATATAATAGTGCTCGGTGATATCGTTACAAAATTACTCTGTTTTAACAGAAATCTGTCTAAACACGTTTTCGCTGAAAATGTCTTATCATTTAGAACTCTATGCTTGTATAGATTAAGTCCAAGTAAAAACATGATAATAAAATCAATTATAAAATAAGATTGTGCATCATAATTTATATCAGTAACAGTTTAAAAGGAAATTAAACACTTAAACTATCACTCAACAACAACATATCTTCAAGTCCAATAAGCCAAACGAACCTCAAGCTTATATACCCTATTGGTTGTCCATGCAGCTGGCATAACGTGCTTAAGTGGACTGACGCGTGACCCACTTGCGGACACCAGTCTGCACGACTCCTTTCGCAACCTGAATGCTGTGCGTGCTGACATGCCTTAACAATGTTCAAAATGGCGCACAATGTTTGTACAGGTAACAAACATAAATACAAAAAATACATAAATATCCAGGTTTACTCAATATATTAAATTTTTATATAATAATTGTCAAACAGTGCAACTTACAAAATTCGCAGTATATATACAGATAATTCCAGTAAGAATGTCATAATACAAATATGTATACATAATTCGCTAAAGAAGTCATTCAAAAGGTCAGATTTCAATTTTAAATAAAAAAGAACATTGCAACCCAGTGCAGCATAAACTTACAAAAAAGAAATATATTTGCACTATTTATGGTATACAAGATTGATACGCTTACTTTAGATTAACTTTTCTTTAAACTTGTTAACAGTAGAAACAAGAAGTCTCTTTTGAAAAGATACTCGGCCGAAGTAAAACTGGTTAACATGCAAAATCAAGTTATTTCTAAGTTTTCAATACAAAAGGAAATGTTAGCAATGTTTCCTAATAAAGACATTATAATCATTTCTTGTAGCTAAGAATTTTGTAAACATTGAAATTAAATTATAGCATATTGTATTGATGGTTTTTTAAAGTAGGACAACTTCTTTTTGAAGAGTCCCTTTTACTTGTTTTACGTTTGACTTTATAAATTTTGTAATCATTTACAAATTAACCTAAAAGTTAAAGATCTATACTCATTCCTGAACATTTTATTTTAAAACTATCCTTTGCATTTTATTTATAGTAGCAAATCTGTTCCTTACATTTTATCTTAGAGCTATCATTAAAATGTTATTTTAGAATGATATGAATTGTCCTTAACATGATATTTTAGAACGATCAATGAGATTCAACGACTTCAGTTTGTAATTTCAAAATGATCAATGAAAATTCGTCTCATAGTCAGTACTTCCCTGTTAATTTTACAGAAAGTCAATTTTACAGACGTACTTTGTTCGAAAAAAAAACCCTGCGAAAATCCCTTTTATATAGCTCAACATTTCAACCAAGCAAACTGTATTTAGACACAGCAGCAAGGAGTTCCATAAATGAAATCTGATGTTTTTTGGAGATGATGAAGGGCAAAAAATTGTACTTGAAGTTTCCGCGCCTTTGCTATAATCAGAACCAGGGTGCCAGGGAAAGCTGATTCGATGTGACCTTAACTGGCTCCGTGATGAGGAATGATCATATCTAATAATAACTGAGCTGTGAATGTCTTTGGCTGTTAATGACCCAATTGTTTATGAACGAAATGAGAAATTGGCCAGTGTCATTAAATGTTGTTAAATATTCTCATATGTGATATTTTAAACTATTGTTAGACTTCATTATTATCACTGTCGAATTGTTATGTTTTCGTTGAAATGAACCAACGAGGATAAATTGTTAGCATTGGAGTAATAATCTATATTGATTTCAATAAGAGAACGAATACAATGCTTAAACTTTTAAATTAGATAAGAATCCAACATCCCCCAACATATAATTCATTTGATATCCAACAAATAAACTTCCCTGTTAAGAACGTGCTACAGTTTTCCTAGAAATACAAAAAATAAAGACAAAATAAAAAAAATAGGAAAAGTACAATTCCTCACATTCCAAAGTAGGTATATAAATAGGTATCATCAGTGTCTTTGTCGGTATTTGCTGGAGTGTCTTAGAGGTATTTTCAATAAAGAATTTCGAAAACTCATTGAAATTATTGAAAATGGTAAGTTACACTTTTTAAATTTCATTTTTTGATAAAGATACATATACATATATTATAAGTTTTTGATCGTCAATAGATTGTATATGAAAGAAATGTATTTATTATTTTTTCTATCATTATTTGTTTTACACATAAATATAATGATTTTATTCCAATATGGCACCTCTGCTGGATTTAAAATTTTTCAAAATGAAAAAGAATAGATAAATAAATGAAAAAAAAACACAACAGAAAAAAAATGTTGTAAAAACGAAAATGTTTTAAGACTGTTTAAATCTTAAACTTAACGTAAAAAACTGTTAATTTAAATCATAAAACCAGTTTCGATTTTTGTTTACATGTTTAACTTGATTTACAGCATCTATATGTACTATTTCTGAATTTTAAGTGTTTTAACATACATATTGTTTGATTTTATCAACCCGTTAATTGCATACTGATTATTCGGACAATACACACAATATAATAATAAGTCTTTGATAGACTTTCGGTTTCATGAGGTTAACACAGTAAGATGCGATTAAATCTAAATTGCGTCTATGAAATAGTTATACTGAGCGTTATAGCGAAAAGGAAAGTATGTTTCCTAGAACAGATTCCTAAACTTTTAAACGAGATAAGAAGCTATCACCCATGATATAGTTCACTAAATGTCACATGTTAAAGTAAAATAAATGAACTTCCCTGTTTAGAATATGACAAAGTGTAAAGAAATGCAATAAAAAAAAAAAAAAAAAAAAAAAAACAGTTCTAGGGAGCAAACTTTCATTTTCATATCCCAAATGTAGAGAAGTGGTTATATAAAGAGTTTTTTTTATCGTCAATGGATTGTAATATGTAAGACATGTATCTGTAATTTTTTGTCCTTATTTGTTTACACATGAATACAATGACTTAATTTCCACATGTCACAACAGTTTGATTTCAAAAAATTCAAAAGAAAAAAACAACAAAACAACAACAACAAAAATAAGAGGGCCATGATGACCCTGAAATCGCTCACCTGTATATAAAACTCTCAATGAACAAGAATGATTTTGACCCTCATGACAAATTTTTAAACTCAAGCTCTTTTGGTTTTTCAAAAGAATATTTGCCATGGCAACCAGACTTCTGCATGGAATTAAATTCTTTGAACAATTTTCAAAGGTGACCACCAATGGAACATTTCTGTGAAGTTTGGATGAAAATGGCTTTAATGTAAAAGTTTAGACGACGGACGGACGCCCGACGAAAAGCGAACACAAAAACTCACCTTGTCACTTTGTGACAGGCGAGCTAGAAAGTAAATGCACGGACGAACGGACGACAAACAACAGTGTCACAAAAGCTCACCTTGTCACTCTACAGTTCCCCTTTTCATATTTGAACAATCTTTGTAGAGGACCACTAGCTCATGTTACATACCAAGTATCAAGGCTCTACGCCTTTTATGACTTTGAAAAGAAGATTTTTTTAAAAGGTTTCCTTATATAACTTTATATAAGTCTGAGGAATCCACTGGCAGGGCCCCATTGAACCTTAGGATCATTATTTGAATATTCTTTTTAGAGGACGAGTAGATGATGCTACATACCAAATATCAAAGCTGTAGGCCTTGTGGTTTTTGACAAAAAGGTTTTGAATTATATTTTTTTAATCGATAAGCCCCTGGCAGGACACCTTTTCATCCTAGGGGCATAATTTAAACAATCTTAGTAGAGGACCACTAGATCATGTTACATACAAAATATCGAGGCTCCACGCCTTGTGGATTTTGAGAAGAAGATTTTCACTATAAAACTTTATATGAAGCCGATAAACTCCCTGGCAGTGCTCATTTTGATCCTTGGTGCATAATTTGAACAATCTTTGTAGAGGACAACTAGATGATGTTACATACCAATTATCAAAGCTGTAGGCTTTGTGGTTTTAGACAAGAGTATTTTTAAAGACTTTTTTGCAAAAATTGAATAACCTTCATGGCGGGACCCCTTTTGACCTAGGGCCATAATTTGAACAATCTTTGTAGAGGACCACTAGATCATGTTACATACCAAATATCAAGACTCTAAGCTTTCTGGTTTTTGACACGTAATTTTTTTAAAAGATTTTCTTTAGAAAATAAACTCTTTTGGTTGCCATGGTAACCAGAGATCTTCAAGGAATTTAATTCTTTTAACAACTTTGGTAGAGCTTGCCAACAGGTTTCATTAAGTTTTGCAAAGCGGAATTGGAGGAGTAGACATTTGAATAAAAAAGTTAACGCGTTAACGCACGAACGGACGGACTGAGCGGTATAGCGTAAAAAAAGTTTAGCCCCCCCCCCCTGGCACGTCCAGTGCAGAGCCATGGTAAGGGTCCAAGGGGGCGCGGGAAATTTTATCAACGACGTCAGCTTGAATCTCCCTGTGTCTGTGTATGTGCAGAGAGGCCAAAGAGGCGCCCAGTGGTCTTTGTCAAGCACAAGAAAAACTTTGACTTCTCATGTTGCTGATATGTCGTCGATTAACAAAATGGCGTTAGGAAAATAACTTCTACGCTCAATGTAGTTCAACAATTTTTTTATTAGTTCTCTTTTTATAAACACGTTAGAATGGAAATATATTTTCTTTTTGTATAATAATGTTGCGTTATTACGCAAAACAAAAGTCGTAGTAACGTACTTCTTGTTTCGCGTTATCACGTCATAACGCCTTCATTCGCGTTATTACGCCATTCCAATACTTTATTGTATTTAAAATTGCATTTCTCCAGATGAGCAAAACAAATCCAAGAAAATCAAACTACAGCAAAATGTAAAGCAAAAGGGTTCGAGATTCAATTAATGATTTACATGTTTTGTGCGATTTATGACTGATTTTGCAGTATATATCACCATTTTTTTCTACTTTGGGAAACTTTTCCATTATCCCTCATGAACAAAGTCTGCATTTTTTTCTGTAATTTTGTTGTTAATTATGCATCTGCATTATCGGGGATCACCTATTTCCATGTTTTTGTATTGTAGTAAAAACAGATTGTTTTAACTTATAATGTATAATTATATAAATAAAATAATATATATATATATAAGTTCATACTCTAACTTGTGTGGTGTGGCTTGCAACTTGCAAGTCTGCTCAGCATAAGTTATAACGTACAATTGTGTTGTCTACATAACATTTTTTATACCTTTAATTTAAAATTTTGAATTTCAGGCCGATCCAGGGTCAACATGGGCAAGTGATAGAAAAGAAACCATAAAGGAACTTCGACAACTTGGGGAGAACATGAATGAACATGCTAAGAACGCGAAAATTGCAAGTGCTATCGGGGGTGGAACAAGTTTTGCAGCCCGTTTGGGTGCGGCTGCATGTTATATTGCAGCACCTTTCACGTTTGGTGCAACCCTTGCTCCTGCAGTTGTACTTACAGGAGCAGCTGTTGCTGGGGGTATAACATCAATTGGCGCAACCATCACCAATCATTTTATAGAGAAAGGTTATATCGGAAGAGTACAGGAAGCTCTTGATAAAGACAGATCATCGTTTAATGCACTGAAGAAGGCTATTGATAAGGCTAGGGAGATATCGTTAGCAGAAGGAATAGAGAGTGATGTAAAGATAGGAAAGAGCATTCTCGGTGAACTCAAATTTGAGACAACCGTAGCTCGTATGCTTGTTTTGCCTGAAGAAGCCGCAGCCACTCTCTTAAGGCTTGGACAGACTGCTCGCTTTGTTGGCCACGCTTTTGCTATGGTAGCTCTGCCGCTAGATGTCTTGTTTTTTGTTAAAGATGTTTGATTTGTCAAAAGGAAATGTTTCCGAGGCTGCTAAAAAGGTTATGGAGCTAGCTGATGAGTTAGAAAAAGAACTTGAAAATATTATGGCTGACGCATAGATAAAAGCATACTGTCGATCTTATATTGAAAATAACATATCACTATATGTAACAACGAATAACACTATCATTATAAAGAAAAAAGATGTTGGTTTTTTAATGATTTTTAAAACATTTTTTTTTCCACAAAAAAGGTTAAGAAATAAACATAATTTACTTTCTAAACTTTTTTTGTTGATTTAATTATACTACCACTTAAAAGCATAAAGCATACTGTGGTAAGGTCTGTCAGGACGCCCTGGCCAACATCTTAAATATATTTTATCACCTTCATTCCGTCCATGATGTTAGTTTAAAAAAAGGAAACCGGTTTGTACTGATTTATATGGCCAGTGCAACAAAAAATATCACAGAAAAGGCCAAATCCAAACGTTGTATTTCTATCATTTCTAAAAATTATCCGTAAACATAGCATTTCTCTTAAAAGACATTTATTATTTTTTGTTCCTTTTTTTTTGGGGGGGGGGGGGGTTAATATTTTGTACTTATGAAAAATAGTTTTATATTGCTTGTAGGTTTCTTTAATTTTTTATCAAACATTGTTGTTTAACGTCAGTATATATAGAAATTTACATCTAAGCCTTAGGCATAATAGATATGAGTTTATTACTCATAATACTGAATTTAACTGCTTATTTCACTAATGGCTTACTTTGTATATAAATACATGTTTAGATATAATTATAATTTTTTTTAAAACATTATAAGTAATCAAAAAATAAATTGTAATTATATCAATTGCTTGATTGTATGACATACCCAAACAGATTACGTTGAACTGTGTTTTAGAATATCTTATCGCTTAAATTTGTGACACACATATATTCACCAAGCACTATTTGTAAAAAGGAGATGTTAATTATCAATAATAATTTACACCATTAAGATTCACTAAATTTTATGTTTATAGTGAAATATGTAGTGTGACGGAAACGTACTTTTAGAAACAAAATAAGAGACTATGTGGAACATATAATTTGAAATTTTGAACCATGTTTTGATGTGGGTCTATATGTAAAAGCAATGAATGAAGTTTGTGTAATTTTTGGAATATTTGTTTCAACGAATTAAAGAAAAGTTAGGTTGATATTTAGTTTGTGATTGCATACGAATGATTTTTTATGTAATTTGTTTTGTAAATTCTGAAATGTATTTTTGCTTAACCAAGCTTAAGATTCCATACCATTTTAATCATGTATAGGTAAAGATATTAAATCAGAAACATGCGGGGCTCCTGAAGTCGGAGGCGTGGGTATTGTGACGGAAACGCATTTTATGGGTAACTTTATTGCCTCCCCTTTCTATAAGTTCGCCATTTGTATTGGAAAAAATAATAATGTATTTGTAAATTTATCATGGTATAAAGAGTAGGTATTTTAATCATTTTAACTTTCAAATCAGATAATCTAAGGGCATCCTTCAAATTGTTTATAAGTTACAGTAGTTCATATTGGAAATAACTTTAAGTAACAGAGGCTTATAAGATTTTGTTAGAATCAGTATCAAGAAATGTTTTATTTTTATTAGCCAATCAAAATAATTGTTTTTATTCACTTCGGAGATGGTGCATCAACAATATAAATAGAGCGGACGAAGTGCTGAAGAGTCAGAAAGGGGCCTCCGTGGCCGAGTGGTTAAGGTCGCTGACTTGAGATCACTGGTCCCTCACCGCTGTAGGTTCGATCCTCACTTGGGGTCGAAATCTTTCATGTCAGGAAGCCATCCAGCTGGCTTACGGAAGGTCGGTGGTTCTACCCGGGTGCCCGCTCGAGTCTGAAATAATGCCCGGAGGGGCACCTGGGGTCTTCCTCCATCAATAAAAGCTGGAAAACAATCGACGAAAAAATCTCGGCGGGACGCTCTAGGATGGCCCGACTTGAGTGTACTGTCGCCCATATGGGCTTTCCGGCGGCGACCTTAAATAAACGCATTAAAAAAGTGAAGAGTCAGTTTTGTTTCGTCCGTTAGGCAGATCAGAGCAGTATTATATTTACTGGTACACAGAATCTCAGATATCAGGTGCTAAAAATATCTAACTGTTTCTGTGAAACCTCATAAAAACAACGTTTAATAGAAGAAAGTTGAGATATTGGTATTTAATTTTAAGTTAGTCTGAATATTTCTTGCATATCAGACTGGCGTTTCCGTTAGTTTTACCCCTTCCGGAAATTTCATCTGGCACGGGGGGTTCCAGATGAGTGGCGTGCTGTACAATGGCACGATAAAGATGACGCCATTTTACCGTGATGAATGATTTTGTAATTCATACGCTGTTGAAGAAAATAGTTACGGTTGTAATGATATAAATTTTCATTGAAAATAAAGATAAAAAATTTAAAATAAAATGGAATATGGTAGAATATGCAAGAAAAAATATCTGTCATATGTTTGCGGTTCGGATCGGAATATCCGTCCCGAGGTGACCCGCCCATTGGGCGGTAACGAGGCTTTGATATTATTAGTCTGTGTATAGAAGAGAACGACGTAGTAAATACATACTAGTGTACAGAAATTTCAGATATGTGACACCAATGACGTTTTACTACTACTGTCATACCTGGAGAAATATTTATGTTGAAGTAATTTTGGAGAATAGATATATCAATTTTGTTTGGTTATGTCCTTGTAAGTGTCGGATCGTATTGATAAAGTAACTTAACATTTTCCTGTACACAGAAATCTCAGATATCTGGTACAGAAGTGTTCTATTGTTTCAGTAAGACCTCTCGTGCCAACGGTTGATGAGAAATAATATTTTGATTGAATTTAAAGATAATAGTTACTAGTACACAGAAATCTCAGATATCTGGAACTAAGGATGCTATACTTACAAGGCAAATTATTAATGAGGAACTATTTTTATGAATGTTCGAAGTTTTAGAAATGTAGGATATGAGGTTGTTGGAATGTAAATGTAGGGGATGAAAGATAGTTTTACCTTTCGACTGATATTTGTTTGAGAATTGTTTTTGAAAATATAAATTGTTTATTTTGGAATGTACAGTTTTGAATGATTTAAGAAGTAGATTAAGATTGTTATTTTGCAATGAATGTTTCTTTAGTTATTTTCCAATCACTAGGATAAGTATCCCGAGAAAAAATACATGTATTTGCATTTAAGAGTATCAACATTTATCTGATTTTATTTTGTAGCAATAGATTAAATATTCTAATGCACAGTACACGCTACAGTAGCAGAAGAATAGTTCAAGTATATTAAGTATATTAATCATTATATTGTACAATAATAAAATTTGATTTCAGCTCATTTTGCTTTGCTGCTAATTGATTAACTAATTGAAAGGCAACAACTGTGACAAACATGATTTACCCTAAAATATGCGGACAATATGCATACACTAACTTGGTACTGATCATTCCTGTAAAGTTTGAAATTGCACCAGTAGTGTCTAAGGAGAGGTAGACTATAGCTTAGTGATCTGAATAAATTGTGGTTACTTTGTAGCATGTACCAGCTATTGTGTAACAGGCGACACAAAACCCGGTCAAAATGCCTTTTATATTCAAGTGCCATAACTCAGCGAAACGTTATTCAGTTGAAACAGTCGTGTAATTTGCACAAGAACTTGAGGTGCGAATCAATTCTGTTAAATTTAATTCAAAATGCTTCAGGAGTATAAGATAGGTAGCCCGAAAAAAATCATTGAATTGCAAAATGCCGACGATACGAACAACTGGACTTGGTACGTATCATTCCTGTAAAGTTTGAATGAAATTGCACCAGTATTGTTTGAAGAGTAGTTCGAACAATTTTGTGATAAAGGACGGACGTTCCCTCTCAGCTGACGTTCTGGTTTTTTGATCGTCTTTGATCTAAAACACATCGCCTACTGACAACGTTTGTTCGTCCCATATTTTTCTGATATACTTTTACTTAGAAGTGATATGTTTTCGCATTTATACGATGGTTGCATGATACGCCAATTTGGATCTGTCTACTTTTTTGTATTATATTTGATAACGTGTGCAAACGCACGGACAAATCTTCGTTTACATTTGCAGTCATCGCTAATATGTACAGCACGGTTTCTTTTTTCTTTAAAGACGGGGATCCCGGGAATGAATCACACTGTTGACATATATTTTGCCCATATAATGTCCAGGAGACACAGAAGTGACATATAACACCGCGGACAGGGCTACAATGCAAACTAATTTTGCGTTACCATTTGAAGATGAAAGCTCTACGGTCTTATTCTTAAATTTTCATGAATGTTTATTTAAACAGTAGGAAAAGAATTGTGTTTAAAACCAACCAAATACCAAACCAAAAATTTATAAATCTGAGCTATAGATTCTGAATTTTAATCTAGATTAAGTCGCCGCTTAAGACTAAAAGAATTTAACATGTTAGCAAGGACACTTGACACCATGACAAAATCAATGACCAGTTGCGTTCACCCCCTTTCTTTTTTGCTCTTCCTCCTAAAAGGCATGAAATTAATAAAAAAAAATGTTTTAGATTTACATTTATGATCAAATGAAAATATGAAATCTTCTCTCGGTGAAATATAATAATATATTTTTATCTTACACTAAAAAATCCTCTATATAGTTATCAATTTTCTAGCCGGTATATCCGAGTCTTCATATTATTTTATTCCCTGTTTAGATTTATTTGTTGATTGCCACATAATTGAAACAAAATGCATATAGTGCATATAGACACAGCAGTAAGTAGTTTCATTAATGAAATCTGATATTTTTGGAGATGATGAAGGGCTAAATATTGTACTTGAAGTTTGCACGCCTTTGCCTTAATCAGAACCAGGGTGCCAGGGAAAGCTGATTCTATTTGATCTTTACTGGCTGCGTGATGAGGAATGATCATATCTAAAAATAACTGACCTGTGAATGACCTTGGCTGTTAATGACCCAATTGTTTTATAACGAAATGAGAAAAAAATTGACCAGTGTCATTAAAAGCGGTTTAATATTCTCACTGAATGATATTTTAAACTATTGTTAGACTACATTTTCATTACTGTCGAATTGTTATGTTTTTCGTTGAAATGAATCAACGAGGATAGATTATTAACATTGGAGCAATATTCTATATCGAATTCAATTAGAAAACGAATGCAATGCTTAAACTTTTAAATCAGGTAAGAATCCAACATCACCTAATATATAGTTCATTAGATATCCCACGATGAAGTTAAGTAGATAAACTTCCCTGTTTATAACGTGCCACAGTGATCCTAGAAATACAAAAAATAGGAAATGTACAATTCCTCACATTCCAAAGTCAGAGAAAGTTAGGTATATTAATAGGTATTCTCAGTGTCTGTGTCGGTATTTGCTAGAGTGTCTAAGAGGTATTTTTCAGTAATGAATTCTGAAGAATCATTGAAATCATTGAAAATGGTAAGTTACACTTTTTTTATTACATTTCTTGATAAAGATACATATATATATATATATATATATCAAAAGTTTTTGATCGTCAATACATTGTATAAACAGGAAATTTATTGTTTTTATCCTTATATTTTACATATGCATAAAATGATTTTATTCCAATATGGCACTACTGCTTGATTTAAAAAATATCAAAATAAAAAAGGAATAAATACATAAAAATCAACAACAGAAAAACTTTGTAAAAACAAACCAATATGTTTAAGACTTTTTGGATATTAAACTGTATGTCAAATAAAACCAGTTCCGAATTTTGTTTACATGTGTAATTTGATTAACAGCATTCATGCACTATTACTGTACTTTAAGCATATTAAAGATCTTATAACACAAATTTTTATGGTTTTATATCTTAAACATGATGTATCAATTTTGCAAGTTCCAAAAAGCATTATTAATACAGATATTACCGAATTACCATTTCATGTAAATAAAGGGAGGTTATAGAACAAATAATTTCTATTATGTCCAAGTCAAATTTTTAATAAGAAATGAATGCATATATTTTAATGATTAAATATAATATGTACAAATATTTGCAGTACATATTTTACATATTCTTCGATGTTTAAAAATTGTTTTATAACCATAATTTCACTTGAGTGTGCAACCTCAATTATAACATACAGGATCTTTAAGCTTTATATCTAATTTTATTAACCTGTCAATTGCATACTGATTATACGATCAAAGCATACAATATAAAAATCAACCTTCGATAGACTTTCGGTTTCACGAGATTTATACAGTAAATGCGATAAAATCTAATTTGTGTATATGATATAGTTATACTAAGCATTATAGCGAAAAGGAAAGTATGTTTCGTAGAACAGATTACTAAACATTTAAATGAGATAAGTTATAGGAAACACACTTTTCTTTTCATATTCCAAATGTACTATATTTTATGCGTATTCACCTACATATTGTTTGATTTTATTAACCTGTCAATTGCATTCTGATTATACTGAGCGGTATAACGTAAAACAATAAACTACGAGCGTAGCAAGGCAGAAATTGATTGTTGGGTTAGAGGAACCGCTTTAGGCTACATGGCATGTCCAGCGTAGAGTCCTGGTAGGGGTCCAAGGGGGCGGGGGTAATTTTATCAACGACGGCAGCTTGAATCTCCCTGTGTCTGTGTATGTGAAAAAGTCGTAAGCCAGAGAGACGCCCAGTGGTATTTGTCGAGCGCAAGAAAGACTTTGGCCTTTTAATGTTGCTATATGCCGTCGATAAACAAAATGGCGTTAGGAAAATAACGTCTACGCTCAATGTATTTCAATAAATTTTTATTAGCTCTCTTTTAATAAACACGTTAGAATGGAAATAGATTTTCTTTTTGCATTATAGTATTGCGTTATTACGCAGAACAAACGTCGTAGTAACGTACTTTTTCGCGTTATAACGCCTTTGATTCGCGTTATAATGCCTTTATTTGCGTTATTACTTACGCCATTCCAATACTTAATTGTAATTAAAACTGCACGTTTCCAGATGAGCAAAAAAATCCAAGACAATCAAACTTCAGCAAAATGTTCTCCGATTTAAAACAAACAAAAAGGTTCGAGATTCAAGTAATGATTTACATGTTTTGTGCGATTTATGACTGATTTTGCAGTATCTATCACTTAATTTATACTGTGGGAAACTTTTTCATTATCCCTCATGAACAGACTCTGTCAAACAAGGTTCGCAATTTTCTATAATTTTGTTGTTCATAATGCTTCTGCATTATCGGGGATCACCCATTTCCATGTGTTTGTATTGTAGTAAAATACCTGCAACATATTATTTTAACTTTTGTATATAGAGGATATTGAATGAGTGTAGTTTAATACTTAATTTATTGAACGAGTGGAATAAAATTATATTATGCGATCCTATGGCGAGCATAATATTGTTTTATTCAACGAGTTCAATAAATTTAGTATTGAATCTACACGAATATAATACTCTATTTATCACATATATAAAATAAGAACAGTAAACTGTTATAATGAGTAATTTTTCAATGACGCGCCTATAGTGTAACGCTGACATTAGCGCGCTTAAACGCTATGTTTCTATATAGCGCAAATGGCGTCATGTCAAAGTGTTATTTCACTAGTGTAATATCGTTTTGATTAAATGGCTTTATTAAACTCCTGCGCCGCGGTTTATTTGATAGAATTATGTAAGTATATTAATATAGTTATATGTAAGTATATTAATATAGTTATATAAGATCATTCTCTTATGTGTAGTGTAGTGTGGCTTACATTATTTTGTAGTTAGTTCTGCCTTGCAAGTCTACTCAGCATTAGGTACAACGTACAGTTGTGTTGTCTACATTTCATTTTTGGAATCTTTAATTTAAAATTTTGAATTTCAGGCCGATCCAGTCTCAACATGGGCAAGTGATAGAAAAGAAACCATAAAAGAACTTCGACAACTTGGGGAGAACATTAATGAACATGCTAAGAACGCGAAAATTGCAAGTGCTGTCGGGGGTGGAACAAGTGTTGCAGCCGGTTTAGGTGCGGCTGCGTGTTATGTTGCAGCACCTTTCACGTTTGGTGGATCCCTTGTTCCTGCAGTTGCACTTACAGGAGTTGCTGTTGCTGGAGGAGTAACATCTTTTGGCGCAACCATAACAAATCATTTTATAGAGAAAGGTTATATTGGAAGAGTACAGGAAGCTCTTGATAAGGACATATCATCGTTTAATGCACTGAAGAAAGCTATTGATAAGGCTAAGGAGATATCGTTAGCAGAAGGAATAGAGGGTGGTGTAAATATTGGAACGAATATTCCGGTAATCTTAAAATTGGGACAACCGTTGCTCGTATGCTTGTGTTGCCTGAAGAGGTCGCAGTCACTCTCTTAAGACTTGGCCAGACTGTTCGTTTTGCTGGCTATGCTGTTGCTATAGTAGCTGTGCCGCTAGATGTTTTGTTTTTTGTAAAAGATCTAATTGATTTGTCAAAAGGAAATGTTTCCAAGGCTGCTAAAAAGGTTTTGGAGCTAGCTGATGAGTTAGCAAAAGAACTTGAAGATATAATGGCTGACGCATAAATACAGGTGTATGTCGATCTTGTATTGAAAAAATAACAGTTTGAATAACAACCAACGAAGTAAATAACACTATCATTATAAAGAAAACCAATGCTGTTTTTAATGATTTTAAAAACATTTGTGAACTAAAAATGTTTAGAAATAAACATAATGTACTTTCTAAATTCTTTGTTGATTTAAATATACTACCATTTTAAAAGTGGAAGCATACTGTGGTAAGGTCGGTCAGGACGCCTGGGCCAACATCTTAAACATGTATTTTAACACCTTCATTCGGTCCATAATTTTAGTTTATAAAGAGGAAAATGGTTTATAAAGATGAAAACAATTTATATGGTATCTTTTACTCGTTTATATGGCCAATGCAACAGAAATATCACAGAAACGGCCAATGTTATTATTTGGGGTAATATGGCAATAAACACAGAGCAGAGGCAAGGGAAAGTGTATTATAAGAGCATGTTTATTACTTTCATTTGATAGATGGTCAGGTTATTTCTTACCGTACAAAAAGCAGTGGAACTATAGTGTTCACGTTTAAAAAGTAGTATTATTACATTTGAACAAATTATATAAACGTAGGTTAATTGTCCGTGACGAAATTTGTGTTATTACAGTAATGGGAGGTAATAAAAAGAAAATAATCCGTTAGCATTTAGGACATTGATTATTATTAACATTTTTATTCATTTATTTATTTTTTTTTGGGGGGGGGGGTAATATCTTGTACTTATGAAAACTGGTTATATATTGTTTGTAGGTTTCTAATTTTTGCATCAAATATTATTGTTGTTTAATGTCAGAAAATATAAAAATTTACATCTAAGCCTTAGGCATATATGAGTTTATCACTCATAATACTGAATTTAACTGCTTATTTCACTAATGGCTTACTTTGAATATAAATACATGTTTAGATATTAAGATTTTTTTTTAACATTAAAAAACATTAATTCAATCAATTGCTTGATTGTATGATATGCCGAAACAGATGACGTTAAACTGGGTTTAAGAATATAGAATCGCTTTAATTTGTGACACACATATATTCACCAAGCACTATTTGTAAAAGGATATGTATGTAGGATATGATGTTTACAGTGAGATATGTAGCAGAATAATAATACAGCAATTATTATATTTTACTATAATAGAATTTGATTTCAGCTCATTTTGCTTTGCTGCAGTTTGCTGCTAATTGATTAACTACAGTAAATGAAAGGCCACAACTATGACAAAAATTATTAACCCTAAAAAATGCGGACGATATGCATAAATTAACCTGGTACTGATCATTCCTTTAAAGTTTGAAATTGCACCAGCAGTGTCTTAGGAGAGGCAGACTATAGCTAAGTGATCTATATAAATTGTGGCTACTTTGTAGCATGTACCAGCTATTGTGTAGAAAGCGACACAAAAACCGGTCAAAATGCCTTTTACATTCAAGGACCATAACTCAGCGAAACGTTATTCAGTTGAAACAGCCGTGTAATTTGCACAAGAACTTGAGGTGCGAATCAATTCTGTTAAATTTAATTCAAAATGCTTCAGTAGTATAAGAAAGGTAGCCCAAAAAAGTCATTGAATTGCAAAATGCCGACGATACGAAATACTGGACTTGGTACGTATCATTCCTGTAAAGTTTGAATGAAATTGCACCAGTATTGTTTGAAGAGTAGTTCGAACAATTTTGTGATAAAGGACGGACGTTCCCTCTCAGCTGACGTTCTGGTTTTTTGATCGTCTTTGATCTAAAACACATCGCCTACTGACAACGTTTGTTCGTCCCATATTTTTCTGATATACTTTTACTTAGAAGTGATATGTTTTCGCATTTATACGATGGTTGCATGATACGCCAATTTGGATCTGTCTACTTTTTTGTATTATATTTGATAACGTGTGCAAACGCACGGACAAATCTTCGCTAACATTTGCAGTCATCGCTAATATGTACAGCACGGTTTCTATTTTCTTTAAAGACGGGGATCCCGGGAATGAATCACACTGTTGACAGATATTTTGCTCATTTATTTTCCAAGAAATACCGAGGACATAAATGGTTTCATACCATTACAATTTGGATTTTTATACTTATTGTTGAATGTTTAAAAACATTTGTAAACGCACACGGACTAGGTATCGCTAATATTTACAGTGCACTCAGCGCGGTTTCTTTTTCAAGAAGAGGGGATGCCGCGGATGAATCACACTGTTGACATATATTTTGCCCATATATTGTCCAGGAGACACAGAAATGACATATAACACCGCGGACAGGGCTACAATGCAAACTGATTTTGCGATACCATTTGAAGAAGAAAGCTCTACGATGGTCTTATTCCTAAATTTTCATGAATGTTTATTTAAACAGTAGGAAAAGAATTGTTTTTAAAACCAACCGAATACTTAAAGTGTTGTAGAAATTTATAATTCGGAGCTATAGATTCTGAATTTTAATCTAGATTTAAGTCGCCGCTTAAGACAAAAATATAACATGTTAGCAAGGACAAACTCCAATGATTCTTTACACCATGACAAAATCAATGACCAGTTGCCCAACACCAACTCTAATCCACCCCTTTTCTATTTTGCTCTTCCTCTTAAAAAGCATGAAATTAATAAAAATGTTTTAGATTTACATTTATGATCAAATGAAAATATGAAATCTTCTCTCGGTGAAATATAATAATATATCTTTATCTTACACCAAAAAATCCTCTATATAGTTATTAATTTTCTAGCCGGTATATCCGAGTCTTCATATTATTTTATTCCGTGTTTAGATTTATTTGTTGATTGCCACATAATTGAAACAAAATGCATATAGTGCATATAGACACAACAGTAAGTAGTTTCATTAATGAAATCTGATATTTTAGGTGATGATGAAGGGCTAAATATTGTACTTGAAGTTTGCACGCCTTTGCCTTAATCAGAACCAGGGTGCCATGGAAATGCTGATTCTATGTGATCTTTACTGGCTGCGTGATGAGGAATTTTCATATCTAAAAATAACTGACCTGTGAATGACATTGGCTGTTAATGACCCAATTGTTTTATAACGAAATGAGAAAAAAATTGACCAGTGTCATTAAATGCGGTTTAATATTCTCACTGAATGATATTTTAAACTATTGTTAGACTACATTTTCATCACTGTCAAATTGTTATGTTTTTCGTTGAAATGAATCAACGAGGATAGATTATTAACATTGGAGTAATGTTCTATATAGAATTCAATTAGAAAACGAATGCAATTATTAAACATTTAAATCAGATAAGAATCCAACATCACCTAACATATAGTTCATTAGATATCCCACGATGAAGTTAAGTAAATGAACTTCCCTGTTTATAACGTGCCACAGTTTCCTAGATATACAAAAATTATAGACAAAATAAAAAAGATAGGAAAAGTACAATTCCTCACATTCAAAAGTCAGAGAAAGTTAGGTATATTAATAGGTATTCTCAGTGTCTGTCGGTATTTGCTAGAGTGTCTAAGAGGTATTTTTCAATAAAGAATTCTGAAGAATCATTGAAATCATTGAAAATGGTAAGTTACACTTTTTATATTGCATTTCTTGATAAAGATACATATATAGTATATTAAAAGTTTTGATCGTCAATAGATTGTATAAACAAGAAAAGTATTTATTGTTTTTTATCCTTATATATTTTACATATGCATAAAATGATCTTATTCCAATAATGCACTACTGCTTGATTTAAAAAAAATCGAAATAAAAAAGGAATATATATATATAAATCAACAACAGAAAAACCTTGCAAAAACAAAACCAATATGTTTAAGACTTTTTTGATATAAACTGTATGTAAAATAAAATCAGTTTCGAATTTTGTTTACATGTGTAATTTGATTAACAGCATTCATGTACTATTACTGTATTTTAAGCATATTAAATATCTTATAACACACATTTTTTTATGGTTTTAAATCTTAAACATGATGTATCAATTTTGTAAGTTCCAAAAAGCATTATTAATACAGATATTACCGAATTACTATTTCATGTAAATAAAGGGAGGTTATAAAAAAAAATATTTTCTATTATGTCCAAGTCACATTTTTCAATAAGAAATAAATGCATATATCTTAATGATTAAATATAATATGTACAAAAATTTGCAGTACATATTTTACGTATTCTTCGATGTTTGAAAATTGTTTTATAACCATAATTTCACTTGAGTGTGCAACCTCAATTATAACATACAGGTCTTTAAGCTTTATATCTAATTTTATTAACCTGTCAATTGCATACTGAGCATACAATATAATTATCAACCTTCGATAGACTTTCGGTTTCACGAGATGCGAGTAAATTTGTGTATATGATATAGTTATACTGAGCATTATAGCGAAAAGGAAAGTATGTTTCGTAGAACAGATTACTAAACATTTAAATGAGATAAGTTCTAGGAAACACACTTTTCTTTTCATATTCCAAATGTACTATATTTTATGCGTATTAACCTAAATATTGTTTGATTTTATTAACCTGTCAATTGCATTCTGATTACATCATCGATTATTTGAAAGAGATAAACTTGTATTCAAGGATCTATATGGCTCTTTTTTATTATCATTTGCAAAGTTTTTCATAATATTTTAAGCCTATTATAGCATTCGACACGATATGGCCATTTATGTGTTAACGTGCCGTAAAATCCAAACAAGCAAACAAATAAACAAAATTATACTGAGCGGTATAACGTAAAACGATAATCTACGGGCGTAGCAAGGCATAAATTGATTGTTTTCACTTACGCGGGGGTTAGAGGGACCGCTTTAGGCTACCTGGCAGGTCCAGCGTAGAGTCCTGGTAGGGGTCCAAGGGGGCGGGGGTAATTTTATCAACGACGGCAGCTTGAATCTCCCCGTGTCTGTGTACGTGCTAAGTCGTGAGCCAGAGGCGCCCAGTGGTTTTATCGAGCGCAAGAAAGACTTTGACCTTCTCATGTTGCTGATATGCCGTCGGTAAACAAAATGACGTTAGAAAAATAACTTATACACTTAATGTAGTTCAACAAATGTTTAATAGTTCTCTTTTTATAAACACGTTATCTAGAATGGAAATAGATTTTCTTTTTGCATTACAGCTTTACGTTATTACACAAAACCAAAGTCGTAGTAACGTACTTCTTGTTTCGCGTTATAACGCCTTTAATTCACGTCATAACGCCTTTATTCGCGTTATAACGCCATTTCAATACTTTACTGTATTTAAAATTGCATGTCTCGAGATGAGCAAGAAAATCCAAGACAATCAAACTTTAGCAGAATGTTCTATGATTTAAAAAAGCAAAAAGGTTCGAGATTCAAATAATATGATTTACATGTTTTGTGCGATTAATGACTGATTTTGCAGTATCTTTCACCATATTTTTACATTGGGAAACTTTTCAATTATCCCTCATGAGCAGACTGTGTCAAACAAAGTCTGCAATTTTCTGTAATTTTGTTGTTAATAAAAAAAAGGATTATAATGCTTCTGCATTATCGGGGATCATCCATTTCCATATTTTTATTGTAGTAAAATACCTGCTACATGTTGTTTTAACTTTTGTATAATTTAATAAATATATTTATATATATAATATAATCTTACTCTGACGTGTAGTGTAGTGTGGCTTACAGTATTTGTTAGTTAGTTCTGCCTTGAAAGTCTGCTCGGCATTAATTATAACGTACAGTTGTGTTGTCTACATTTCATTTTTCATATCTTTAATTTAATATTTTGAATTTCAGGCCGATCCAGTCTCAACATGGGCAAGTGATAGAAAAGAAACCATAAAGGAACTTCGACAACTTGGGGAGAACATGAATGAACATGCTAAGAACGCGAAAATTGCAAGTGCTGTCGGGGGTGGAACAAGTGTTGCAGCCGGTTTAGGTGCGGCTGCATGTTATTTTATAGCACCTTTCACGTTTGGTGGATCCCTTGTTCCTGCATTTGCACTTACAGGAGTTGCTGTTGCTGGCGGAGTAACATCAATTGGCGCAACCATAACCAATCATTTTATAGAGACATATACATTGGTAGTGTTCAGGAAGCTTTAGATAAGGATAGAGTATCGTTTGATGCACTGAAAAAGGCTGTGGATAAAGCTAATGAAATATCGTTAACAGAAGGAATAAAATGTGGTGTTAAGATTGGAAAGAGCATTCCTGGTGGTGTCAGTCTTGGGTCTTTCGTTGCTCGTGAGCTTATTGTATCTGAAAAAGTCGCAGCCAGTCTTTTAAAACTTGGCCGGACTGCTCGTTTTGTAAGCCACACTGTCGCTATAGTAGCTCTGCCGCTAGATGTCTTGTTTTTTGTATTAGATGTAATTGATTTGACAGACGGAAATGTTAAAAAGGTTATGGAGCTAGCTGATGAGTTAGAAAAAGAACTTGAAGATATTATGGCTGACGCATAAATACAATCGTATGTCGTTCTTGTATTAAAAATAACAGTGTATGTAACAACGAAGCAAATTTCACTATCATTAAAGAAAACAAAAGCTGTTTATTAATGATCTTAAAATCATTTTTGCAAACCAAAACGGTTAGGAAATAAACATACTTTTGTTTCCATACTCTTTGTTGATTTAATTATACTACCACTGAACAAGTGGCAGCATTCTGTGGTAAGGTCGGTCAGTAAGCCCGGGCCAACATCTTAAACATGTATTTTATGACCTCCAAAAGTTTTGTATTATAAGCGCATGTTTAGAAATTATTTTGATACTTCGCCATTTTTTTTTCTTACAGAAAGCAAGGAAATTATAGTTTTTTCGTTTTAATAAAAGTAAAATTATCATTTTTGAACAAATCATGAACGTAGGTTAATTTTCCTTGTGGATATTGGTGTTATAAATGTAAAGGGAGGTAACAAAAAGAAAGTAATTCTTCAACATAACATTTAGGACAATGATTATTTTATTTTGGGAGTAAATATTTTGTACTTTAGAAATATTAGTAAAATATTGTTTGTATGTTTCTTGTAATCTTTATCAAATATTATTGTTGTTTAAGTCTTATATAAAATTTACCTCTACGTCTTAAACATATATGAGTATATTAGTAATAGAAGAGCATCAAAACACGAGGCTATCTGATCTGTACGAGGGGGCTTAATCCACGAGTATAAATAAGATTTCCGAATGTTTTGATGTTATTTCTCTCATCATATCATCTATCATGGACGAAAAGTACAAACACGTTCCCTGTCGTCACAATATTAAACCCGAGAAAAAGCAACCAATGTATATGGCCTGTCTATCGTTATCTCTTTCCCTTAAACCATATAAAAATGAGGCAATCAACGAGCATGCTCTAGACAGACAGTGAATGTAGATAAATAATACATGCACTCCGTTAACGCACTGTGCATGAAATGGAATACGATTAAACTCTGACACATTTTCAAAAGTAAATGAATGTCACTGCTATTTTCATTGTTTGCTCATTTGAACATAGGTACACGTATAGATATTAAGATTAAATGTTTTGTTTTTATTATTATTGTTAGTCATTTAAAATAAATTTCAATTCAAGCAATCGCTTGATCGTATTATATACTCAAAGAGATGAAGTTAAAAACTGGGTTTAAGAATATTAAATCACTTAAATTTATGACACCTAGCATAGTTTTATTTATAAACAGGAGAAGTAAAGTAGTAGTATATACAACAAAGATTCACTATATAAGTTATATGGAAAGGCAAACTTCACATTTTATGGTCACAGTTACATGTAGATATGAAGTATTAATATGAAGCATACAATAGTTCGCTAAAATATAATTTTATTTTCAGCTCTCATTTTGTTTTCTTGTAGTTTGCTGCTATTTGATAAAATAATAACAAAAACAACAACAACAACAACGACAACAAAACAACAAAGTTTTATTGCATTATAAGGCTTCTGGTCCAAAGTTCATTCAAAATGGTATCAACTTTAGTTATAGAGTAGCGTCGTTATTCATTTTCTTAAATCAGATCATAAACATAACGTCGTTATTCATGTTTTAAATCAACATCATAAACATATTGTATAAAACTTGTTTTTAAGTATCTGCCTTATGAACAGAGATATACATGTATCAAAGTGTTTTAATTAGGAAGATATTTGACAATGATTGAGGTGTATATGTCGGTTTGTTTGAATTAAATGATTCATTTAATTCAACATTTAAAATCTTGTTAATGAGAAAATGCTGTCAGTTTCTTTATCACTCATAATAAGGATATAAATAACTCATTAGTTACTGGAGCACCTAACCATTTTGCTTTGAACTAAGTTTCTCTTATAGCGCTGTTCAAAGGGCAAATAATCAGGAAATGCTCTTCGTTTTAAATAGAATAAACATTGTTTCTGGGTGGCAATATGTACACAACCTTTAATCTTTATCAAGACCTAAGTGTCTTTCTTTTTCTATTATAAATAATTCGCGGTAAATAAATGTAAGAAATCCGCCACATGCCTATCATTCCATCTATATTTGTCGACATTTACTTCATTAGACGTTTCTTTTTTAATTGTTGTATCTAACAAATGGTCGCCATTACTCTAAGTCAATCTTGCACAAAATGGTAAATGATCTGATTCGTGACGCTCTTCAACGTTAAAACTACTTTTATGAGAAAAAATATCTGACGAGACCACAGTCAACCACACCTGCACTATAGTAAGTTAAACAAGTAAAATAACCTGCAAAATTATTGTTCAAACGACCATTTAAAATATGGATACTATGAATACAGCATAATACTACAGGAGATCTCCCAATATATATCTCTCAATATCTTTGTTGTTTCTAGAAATTTAAAAAAAGTCTATATAATAATGAATTTCGGTATAAAATATTACATCTGAAATTAACTTGCATTTACGTGCATTTAAATCGCCATCTAAGTATTGATATACATTAAGATACATATGACGCACGACGCGAAAAAACCGGTCTTAATGACAGTTTTTTCGATATTGGGTTTTTATCTCATTTTTGTAGCGATTTTCTTTCTGATTCTTAATAACTTAGTGAAAACTATTTTTAAATCAAATGGTTATTTATTGAGATATACCTATTTAAAAATTGTCATATATTTGAAAACTTTATTTACAAATGACGTAGAAAACATTAGTTGACGTTTATTAATTGAAGAATTTTAAACGACAATTTTATTTATCTTAAATCAACTCAATTAGTTTGATCTAAATGTAAAAAGTTAGTTTCAAAGTTAGAACTCAATTCATGTACACACATAACAATATGAGCTATAGCATATATGCATTCATTACATAAAGAGGCATAGCAGACACATGAAAGTAATAATATTAATACAATTCATCTTAACAAAATGGAGAAGGACACGCATTTTCAAGGACATGATAAACAAATATGTAGAAATCTATTATCAAATTTTGTGATTATTTCCTTAACAAGTAAACAAAAATTACTGTATTCATTACCATGAGTTAGATTCATATTCATAATAGATTTAAAAGTTAATAAAATTTGGATGTCGTACATAATTACGATCTAACATTCTTTTTCTAATTACAGATAATTCATTGCATTCAAAGAGATAATGGAATTCATCTCCAATGCTTCCGGAGCTGTTACAAAGTGTACATTTACGTAAATCTAAATCTTTAACATCCAACTTCCGGTTTCAACAGGAAGCCTGCTGTTTGTTGTTACATATAGTAGTAAGTCTTTTGGTATATTTGTTAAAAGTGTTCGAAATTGAATTTTTTCTTTAAATAATTTATATTTTTTACATTTACTCGATTCTGTACAATACCACTCATTTAGAAATAAATCTGACAATTTTTGCTTCACATTAGCAACTAACCGCTTATGATTAGGAAACACCTGATAGGTCCATACATTGGGGTTTGGGAAAGAAAGCAACGGCGACAGATTATATGCACCGGTCGCATGGGTGAATCATCCAGTCAGCAGACAAATTGTTAAGTATATACCCGATACAAAGAAAGAAACAAACATAAGTATATAAGTCTACGTATTTTAACCTTTAATATCTTTACGGCTATGAAAAGTAATGAACAAATAGTTAATTTCAAAATTCTACGTTTACTTTTTCATTCTTTAGAACATAACAGTGTAGAAAATTGTAAAACAATTCAATAATGCCGTATGATGAACATAGAAACAAGTAGTTTGAATAAGTATAATCACTAAACTGTTATAACAGTGCACCTAGATCACTGATAATAAGACCGATTGTCTTGACTTACGAACGCTTGCACGCTTCGCACAAAATATCTATTGCGCTCTTTTGACACCCCAAGGCATAATAACTCATGGACGGACACCTGAACTGAACCAGAATCCAGGTTACATCGAGACTTGAATCAACTGTTTCTCGCTTTCGGGTGTTATTCTGGCCATCATCGCACCCAGTGTGTCTGTCCGGAACGGGATATGCTGGAATTTTCTATCAAAAGAAAACGATAAATATCCGTTATGACAACTGTTACAAACTTATTTTCTAATATGCTTCTATAAATCAACAATATCAAATGGTATTCTGTGCATATTTATTTTAGTTAAAAGAACGGAACAACTTGGAAAGCTCCATAAACTTGGTCATGTGACTGAATTTCACAAATTGTTACTGTCAGTTTGTAAAAAAATAAAAATTAAGACCATCCTAACCTATAAATTTAATTTAATTATAGAACGAATGATATAGAATTAATCAAATGTTAAAATCTTTTACTAGATTAGGCTTAAATATACTCTTTCAGGAACGTGAATACGTTCTTATTACACGGTATGGACATTTTTGACTTCATGCTATTATAAAAATGTAAGTAAAGTTATTTAGTGTTACTGGTAAACGATTAATACAAACAATACACCCTTACACCTTCATCTATAAGATATGTTCTCATTCTATGGTACACAACTCCGATTTTAAAGTTAGGCACTATTACAAATCGTTTAACCATGATATCATTGTAAATAGTTTGCTATAAAATACCGTTGGTCGACAAGGCAGGAGTCTAATTAACTTGATTGCAATGTCCAGTCTACCATCGACAGCACAGCGTCTGGTCCGTTTGTTCCTTTACCATCTGGACCTATCGTTTGACCTTCGTCAATCAGGAAGTAGAGTTGTTGTAGGATGTCATCCAGTCTGGATTTTACGCAGGGTTAAAAAGTATATTTGACCCATCTAGTGAGAAAAAAAGAGGCAAATTGACATTCTGACTGAAGGGACAAACTTTTTTTCAGTGTCACGTGTGGCAACACTACGCCGTATACCCTTATTACCTATAAAATAACAAAAAAGATATCCCTAGTTAAACATAAATTAAAGTGACATTATGCCTATCCAAGTATAAATGGTGGGTGAAAAGGTCAAAGTCAAAACAACTTGAGATTTTTCCATAATAGGTTTCAATTTTAAATTATAGATAATAGTCCATGTGAATAATCAATAACCCACATGAATCACAATAATTTCTATAGATATCCTTCGGAATATGTCGTTAATGCTCCGTTGATAAAAAGAGTGGGACAGGCCTTATATATTTTAGGCAATTTATCATATTTTAGCCTTGGCAATTTTCATAATCAACTATTGTTCAATGGCCATTACAATAGTCACTCTTTTTAAATTTATAGTCAATTGAACTCAACCAGACAGATTGAACGTAATGTACATTGAAGATAAAGGTAAACAAAGCGCATTTGAACCTTTTTAAAGCAACGATCTTTATAATTACGGTAAAAAAAATAATGATATAACCTGAATAGGTAACATATGGTACTAGTTAATGCTTTTTAATTCATTAATATAGGGAGACACAGGCAAACTTTTCATTTGTACGATTTGAATTTTTCATTCAATGTTCTATAAATGTCCTCGAAATGAAAATGCTTCGCAGTTAGAGGAACAAAACTTTTCTCTTTGTAAAGAAAGAAATGGTGGTTTCACAACTAGACTTCAAAATAGCTGTTATAGAGAACTATGAAAACGTTAAAATATCTGTCAAATGAATGACTAATACTTATTTCAATCCAACAATATCAGAATATCTGTAATTGTAATTTTTAGAGGGTTTTCCAGTTATATAATTTGTTTTAAAACTACTCGGTGACTCTGTAGGCGTCTTAATTGCGTTCAATACATGTATATGAAAATATAATTACGCTTCAAACCTAAAATATATAGTATTTATATAGAAATTCATGCTAGGACTTTAGAGAATTACATCTTAGCATGATTTGAGTAAAAAACATCAATTTTCTATTTTTGTAATTCATTTGTCTAAGTATCCCTTTAATTAATACTATAAAAAAAACTTTAAAGATACTTACTTAAAACTCCTCCTCCATCTTATACACTTTCCTCAAATTCCGACGTTGGGTTAACTTTAAAAACTTCAATTACACACGATAAAAAGCATTTCCGTGTTAACATGTGTTTACGCAAAAGAAGTGACGTCATTTAAATTGCTGTAGTGCACATTTATTGGCCTGTCATTAAGACCGTTTTTCTTGCGTCGTGCATCATATTATTTAATATTGGAATATTACTTAGAATGGTTTTAATTCTATTTTTCCGACTTTTTATCAAAAATGTTTGACCCTTCAGTAGAAACATAAACAATGTATAAACTAATACTGTAAAACACTTATTTTTCGCGAGAACCTTATTTCGCGAATTTGAGGCAAAATGTCCAAAATAATTATTTCGCGTCAACATGAATTCGCGTCTTCCCGAAAAATGTGAAAGCGGAAACCCGATGTCATTCGGATATTTTCTGTCCTGTCCGTTCACTAACTTTGCGTCGTTTATTGTGCGACGAATGCATTTATATCTGTATCGATTTTTCTGATAGCTTGCTAATCTTCTTGTTAAGTGAAACCGTTTGTCTAGAAATATGTCAATAAAGTTTGATAATTATTTGATATGTGTTCCCTGTGTTAAAGTTTCACTGATTAGCCATTCATAGGCAAGCAGACGAAAATCAATTAAACGGTACTGTATAATGCCTAACCTGTAGTAATCGATTATGTTTACCCTCCAGCTTAAACTGTAGTACAATACAATAGGATACAATAAATAGAAATGTTACAAACAACTCGCAGGTGCTAAAGTATTTGTACCAATTAGAACAATCTGTAGAAATACCATTAAAATTTTGTGATACGTATTGATTTGTTTATACTTAATTCTAGTGCAAGTCACAGTTACCTTCCTTGACACAGGTAATATGCAGCGAAGAAGATTTTTTTCCAATTCCTCAATAATACCAAATTGTTACAGGTAAATATTTCATACTAGTAATATGTACGATATGTATATGCTGCAACACTTGAATAGCTTCATGATGTAACTAGAACTGGTTTCGATACTTATCCGCCGATATATATCCATGTGTACGCAATTACGGATAGTTTTCATTTTCGGACAAGTGTATAGACAAAGTGAAATATTCGCGAGAAATATGAATTGCGTCTTAGAAAACTCGCGAATATTAGCGAAAATAAATTTCTCGCGAATAATAAGGGTTTTACAGTATATTGAATGGATCTATTCAAAGCACTTTTAATATACAAAACAATATCTTTAAAGATCTTGTAACACATTTTTTTATGATTATATATTATAAATATGATGCTCAAATTAAGATGTATCAATTTTATGAGTTCCAAACAGTATTTTTTATAAAGATATTACCGAATTTAACATTTCATGTAAATAAAGAGACGCAATAAAATATTCATTTTCTATAAAGTGTAAATCAAATTTTTCAATAAGAAATAAATGCATATATTTTAATGATTACAAATAATATGTTCAAATATTTGCAGTACACATTTTACATATTCTTCGATGTTTGTAAATTGCTTTATAAGCATAATTATTTAAATATACATGTATATAATTTCACTGATGTGTGGTATACAACCTCAATTACAACATACAAGATTTTTAAAGTCTGTGCATGTACGTCAAATAAAATTGTTTATTATCAGGTGCGATTAAATATACACAGAAACACCGTCACTTTTAAGTAAACTGCCAGAAGATTTTAAACGTGTGTAATCAAAACACGTGTACCCATCCAAAATGTTTGCGAATTCATTTTCAACATCATTCAAAGTTTCGAAGACACCAATAATTTCAATCCTCTGTAAATAATTTAAGAAATTAGGGTCATCTACATGTTTCTTTAAACCACAAATGTTCCATGTATTTACACAAGTACCTTGACCTGTTACCTCTTCTTCGCCTGAAGCCTCACTTCCGATTCCTCCTTCGTTTTCTGATTGGTAAACATCGTTGACATATGAATCATGTGACCCTGTTTCCCGCCTAAATTTTCGATCACGTGGTCCTGTTTCTCGTTCACCTCTCCAACATGTGGATCCGATTCTCGTTATCTGATGTGTTAGATGTCATATTTGTAAACACTTTTAGAATTAGTTTATCATAGCGAATACGTATTGTCCACTATTTCTAGTCTGCACTAGTTTTTGACAAAGTTTACGACTTTGTAACTGGACACGTTCTGTGTAATATTCCCTTCCTGAAAAAGCATACCCTCTAATCAGAACTTGTCTCGCTTGTTAGATAATATTTCGCGATCCTTAAAGTAATCGAATTTAGTAACAATCGGACATGTTTCTGTATACCTTCTGCCTACACGATGGGCTCTTCCGATCTGCACATTTTCCATTTCTGGTAGGTCCAGAATAAAAAAATCTGATATGGATAGGATAGCAAAGACCACCTTCCATGACTCTTCAACATAACACAATCAATGCCAAGTTGCCGAATACCAACCCTCCTTTATCCCCTCTTTCCTCTGCTCTTCCCATAAAAGGCACGAAATTGATAAAGAAAGTTTTTTTTTACATTTAGGATCTAATGAAAATATGACAACTTCTCTCGGTAAAATATATTTTGATCTAACACTAAGAAAGTCCTCTATATAGTTATCCCGGTATATCTAAATCTTCATACTCATCCAATGGTAAGATTTATTTGTTTATCGACGTTATAGTCAAAACTTTCTGAAGAATTGAAATAAAATGCATTTGTGAATTCAAGCATCTAGCACTTTATTATATAGAATTATTTATTTAAACGTAATTGAACTGAAAGTAATTGTGGCTCACTTATGTACAAACTCCATAATTATCTATAAGTTAAAACCATTGACTAGCAAAAAAGAATTCGGATTTCTTGTATGAATGAAAACAATTAAATAATTCAGCAAGGATATATAATTTTGAAGTTAAACCAAATTAACATACAATGTATAATTTTGTTACAGTGTCATTTAACCATTATGTTATTTTCACTATTGTTATTTCTTAGGAGGCACCGTTGGGTTCATTTGGAAATATTCT
Organism: Ruditapes philippinarum; assembly: GCF_026571515.1. Lineage (NCBI taxonomy): Eukaryota > Metazoa > Mollusca > Bivalvia > Venerida > Veneridae > Ruditapes > Ruditapes philippinarum. Next base: position 90,343 of record NW_026862940.1, read on the forward strand.
TTGATCATAGCAAATAGTTAAAAAAACATATGCATTGAGCCATTACATTATCATGAAGGCTGAACTACTGAAAATAGAAAAAGAATGGTAATATTAATGTTCACATAAGATAACACACCCTAATGAATAGGTTAATTTGGACAAGTTTCTTTCTACTTAAATGGAAGCAGCTACTATCGCTTTTTTGCGATAATTTTCGTTTCACATATTTAGTACAATTTTGTGGTTGATTCCCTCTATGACGTGACTTTTTATTATAAATTTGAGAAATACTTATAATTTATCCAAACAGCATAACCTATTTTTAACAATCGATACAAAGAAGGATATGTGTTGTACATTAAAACCTTTTCAATTATTCCACATAACAAAGCATTGAAGCAGAATTGTTAAAAAGAAAAATGAAATAAAAGTACATGTATAAAGTTTATACCCAGCATATCCAAATAATTGCACTTCGCATAGATGAATGTAACTTTTATAATGAAGATTCAAGATTTTATTTTCAAAACACCAGAAGGTCATAGACCCATGTGGCCAACATTTACATACTATATATGGCTACAGCAATTTAACATTTATTTATAATAATTTCACATTCAAACATGCATACATACACACATTACATACATATATATATAAACATAAATACATGCACGCTCATAAATTTGCATATATACCATCTACACATATGTATACACATATATTTTCGCATATGTATAAGCACTGCTATATGCAACCCGTTTTTTAATTACATTGATATGCTCCAACATTATTTTTTTTAACATAATAGACAGAATACACATTTTTAACATTCAATACACTTGTTTGTGCATATACAGCATAGAACAGTAAAGTAAGTAGTAGTAAGAAAAATGATTCCATATCTAGTCACAACTTGCTCGAAAACGAAAGTGGAAAGTTGGTGACCAATGGATTTTATTTCATAAAGTTATAAAATTTTAAATCATAAATGCAAAATGTCAATCGGACATAAATACATATGAATTCTTATTCCATTTCCAGTCACAACTTGCACAAAAACGAAACTAGCAAGTTTATTGACATATGACAATGACAATGACAAAGAGTTTATTGATTCAAGGCCTCTAGCCCAAAACAACATAAACATAGCAATACAATTTCATACAATGGAATATAGTACATTATATCATATGGATTTACTATAATTGTACATAATGAGATTACATTTTACAAAGCTAAGTGATAAACAATAAAGGCATATAAGAGTCATACTAACAAAATTCACGTCATTACATCTTGAAAAATCAGTTTAAGAATAGTTGTCTCTGTAAAGTTCGTTTGTTCTTAATGTAAATGCTTTTTCTACATATGTACTTAAATTTCTTATGTCACGCTTACATTCTGTAGTAATTAAATCAACATTTTTTTGCATATTTGGTCGTCTGTAATAAAAGGCTGGTACAAATTGCCTTCTCAAATCGTTATATAAAACACATTCTAAAACAAAATGATATTTTTCTTATAATTTATCGCAAAAAGTACATTTCCGTTCATTTACTGGAGTGCTAACAGGTCTAGTCCATCGGCCACTTTTATAAAAAGTCTATGTGATGATACGCGTAATCGTGATACACAAACACGGAATTTTTTTAATGTTTACTAAATCAAGATATGGTTGAAATCTGTGGTTTAAATGTATTTATAAAACAAAGCTCTACTTGAGTTATTTAGTCTACCAGACCAGTTTTGTAAAAACTGATCCTTTAATCTTTGTTTCACATTAAACAAAAAAACAGTTCAGAGTCTCAAACAGTCTGAAATAACCATACTTCATAAAAACCAAGAGTACATAATAAATCTTTCAATAATGAACACCAATTTATTCTGTTTGGATTTTCAATAATATCTTGTTTCAACATTAAATACACCTTCTTAATATATTTGTTTTCATCTGTAGTCAACAATTTTATCCAAAATTTTATAATGTTATAATATCTCTCATATTTTGAAAAGGCATTCTTCCTAATTCACCATAAATAAAGTCGTTTTGTGTATTTTTCTTTACTCCTAATAGCCTTTTGCAAAATTGCATATGTAAGCGTTCTACGGCCTTGCTTTGATTAAAACCGCATACTTCACTTCCATTATTTAAAATAGCTAATATCATTTTATCGAAAAGATCCAATTTATGCCTTACAGATATATCTGTGGATTTATATAAATATTTATCCATTTTGAAAATACCCTTTAGTGATTGCCCAGCAATTGTATTTTGTGCTTCAGAAAAGGAACCACCTGTTGTGAAAACAATACCAAGATAAACAAATTTACTAACAATTTCAACCATATAACCATTGTAATAAAAAGTGACATTTGCGGGTAAACGTCCGCCTTTTCTAAACACCATTACATTGGTTATTAACTATCATTTTCCATTTCTTACAGTAATCTAGTAATAGATCTAAACCATTTTGTAATTCTAAACTATTATTTGCAAATATAACAATATCATCAGCATACAGTATCAGAAACATTTTAAACATATTAACATCAATACCTTCTAGACCCTTTTTAATAAACATATCTTCTATATCATTTATAAACATGGAAAATAGAAAAGGTTAAAGACATTCACCCTGTCTAACGCCTAAAACACATTCAAAACTATTACTTAACTCATTAAAACACTTAACTCTTGATTTAACACTCGAGTACATCGATCTAATAATATTCAAAATATTTCCTCTTATTTCAAGTTGTATCAGTTTTGCCCATAGATTATCTCGATTAACATAATAAAATGCTTTACTAAAATCTATAAAATCACAATATAATTGCTTACCACTATTAATAATATGATTAATAAGACCATGTAAAACAAAAATATTATCAACCGTGCCTAATTTTGACCTAAAACTCGCTTGAGCCTCTATATACACACCGTAGTTTTCTTCCCAGTTTTTTAACCGATTATTCAACAAACGTGTGAAAAATTTACCTAATGTACTTAAAAGGGTTATGCCTCTGTAATTGTTTTCATCATTAATACTACCTTTTTTATGTAATGGAACAACAAATCCTTCTGACCAATTTTCTGGAAAATAACCTATTTCAAATATTCTGTTAAATAACTTAAGCAGGATAGGGACTAATATATGTTTACCATGCATAAATAATTCATTGATATATAAATCAGGGCCGCCGGCCTTATTTGGACTTAATTGATTAATAGCTTGCAATAAACTGTCTGTCGAAAATGGTATGTTTAACTCATTAAACATAATATTAAACTCATCTGTTTCATATCTGAATATAAAATGCAAAATATCTTCATCTGGACTAAAAAATCGATCATCGGGATTATTTACCGATTTAAAATATTGTTAAAAAATATCAAGTGAAATATTTGTGTCACTAATACAAGCACATTTTTTAAAACATTTTCCAATAAAGTTTGAAGCATTGCTTTAAAATAACGTGCTTTTTTGCCGTCGGCAAAAGTAAAAGTATGATTGATTTGCCCCAAGACTCCTTTACAGTTACCAAGGTATCCGACGTTGTGCCAAATAACAAATCCAAATCAAATGCTCGATTAGCTAAAAATATTTGATAAAACAACAACAACATCAACAACAACAACACCATCATCATCATCATCATCATCATCATCATCATCATCAACATCAACAACAACAACAAAACCAGACACAAACAGATTACGAAAGAAACAGGGAAACAATCAAATATAGGGACAAAAAACAATGTTTTCAAATACCATAACCTGTCGATATTCTGTCATGGCTTTGCCCAGCTTAGAATATAGAACAGTTCTTTCATTTATTGTTTAAATTATTTCAATATCAAAAACCATAAATAAAGTAAACATCTTTATAGAGCCTGTATACAGACTATCGAGTCTCTTTACACATGTACTAGTGCCAAAGGCTAATCGTTTTGATTTCAGCAAATGAAAGGTTAAGCCATGTAAATTTTGTTTATCAACGTGTCCCTTAAAACATCCTTTGAAACAGTTTACGTTATGTACATAATAAAAAATCTTTTATGTGATACTATCGAACGCTTGATTATTTACATGACATTCATTATGAAATAATGTCGTAAATCAGTTATATATTATTTAATTATTATGCAATGTCAAATTGTACTTCCAGGTCAAACTTAATAATCTGTTGTCAAAACTACTTTGGTAATTCCATAAATTGCAGAAAGTTCAACCTGCCAGCAAGAGTTTTGATCTATGTGAAAGCATGAACCTTCTTCATCTTTTAATATCTGATTAACATTGCCCTCAACACCTGTATTAGAAGTGTACACCTGTAACATACTTGATGCATTAATTAGTTTCCCATTTGCAGCATTTGATATATCAACTAAAATATTTAAAAAGAAAATTATTGTAAGAGTTGTGTTTATTTACAATTTCTGAGAAAGAATTTGCAAATGAGGATTTTATATTCAGCTAGTTTACGAAATCTTGGTGGTAAACCCAGGTACCCGTTTTTGCCTGAAATAATGCACGAATGGGGCACCTAGGTGTATTCCTCTACTAAAAAGCTGGAAAGTCGTCATATGATACATCCTTCACAAATAACACATTTATTATTCACTAAAAGTGACAATACAACATAACTAAACGTTTATTTTTTTAATAAAAAGAGAGTTTGAATCAAAAACAGTTGTAAAAGAAAAATCGGTTCATATTTTTGCAATACTGCTTATTATTTTACGGAACTGTCGAACATTTAAACATTATTTATGAAAGAAAGGAAACAAAGCCATAATCACAAGTACTGGTAAAACACTAATGGAATTAACTCCGACACCAATAGCGCAATTATGCAAATAAGCATTTGCCCCTTTTTTGTCTCATTAACCACTACAGAAAGAAGGCGAGTGCCAAGGTAACAAGTTCAAGACGCTGATATCTGTAAATCTAAAAACAGTAATGCAAAGAAAGTTGAAATTAATTATAATTAGCTCATAAAAGTAAGAGATATGTAAATTGTCCGCAACAGCAATGTGTATGTATTGATTTACAAGATAAATTCGATCAGTTAGAACGTTCGATTGACAATAATCGATGCCATCTAAACTGGTGGGAAACCCATTTCAATCCATCCTCTACAATCATTTTCCGTTATATCCGTGGTAGTAATATTCATTTTTGTAACTGGATTTTTGCCGTTTTGTTTTATGTCTGACAAGTGTATTGTTTTCCAAATAGTGAGAAGAAAAACCCATACCGTTTGAGTATTATAATGTTCATTTGCAGTTTTATCAGAGCACTGTGCCCAACACAGGTAGTGATTAATAGATGAAAGCTAATTACAACATTGTTTGTAGGATTTTTCATTCCATATTTTGTCAACCTTTTCGAAATAATAACAATTCGTCAACTGCCAATTTGTCCCTTTGAATCATATGTGTAGAGGTGTATTTCGTACGCAATGCTTCAATTCAAATCATAATAAAGAACGTGTTCCACAGGCTCAATAACTCGTTATCAATAGGTATTCTTTCTTACCCTCTTATTAGTGTAAGTGACTGGGATTAGCGTTTAATTAATGTGGAATGTTCAATAAGGTAAAAATAATACATTGACAAGTTATACATAAGTATATATACATATTCTGTTGGAATTGTAAAGAATAGGAATATGTTAAAAACATTAATTCTGATAGCGGGACTCAAACCGTTTTTAATACAGCGACAAAAAGTATAAATCTATCCGGTACTTACCGATTACACTAATTCGTCAAACACAAAATAGTCGTTGCAAATTTAGTGTAGAAGACTCTGCTCTTCCTTATTTCAGTATAAGACCATTTTGTTTTTTCATATGCGATTTACCTTTGTACAGTTCGATATGCTAACTAGAACTATCGTATTACGATTCCTTCCAAATGCTAGTTACATCTAACGGATAATGTCCGAAAATTTTACATTAAAAAGTACAATTATAAATCCGTCGGTCCGTTACATAAATATTTTTTGGAAATGTTGGTATATATTTGCCTTACAATAGTATACAATATGTTAAGGCTTACATATTTTACATTTGTTACATTTTTTGAAAAGGAAATTGAGTTGAATATTTAAAAAATGTTGGTAAATAATTTGTACTTTTGCGGAATGAAACAAATAATGAAAATGACTATTCATATTAATAATATTTAACCTGACAAGAATGAAAATACAGATAAAGAGAAATAGGCAAAAGGAATATATAGAGAATTGAACAGGCAAAATATATACTATACCGCTATAAAGTGCTATAGGTGTGACATAAAGAAATTTGCAACACATTTTTCTTTTTTATCAATAGTCATTTTAATACATTTAAATATAATCAAAAACATTCTTTTTGCAGGGCTTAAAATTGATATAAAATAGAAATGTTATATATTCTAACACCATTTTAATGAAGTATTTTTTTTTTCAAAAATGAAATATTTAAAAAGAAAGCAAACATTTTATATTTCAATAAAAAACACACTTTTTGATATTATTAGAGCTTAAACAAATTGAGACTAAAATTATCAAATGTTAAATCACTCATACAAAAAATAAGATAACTATCTTACAGTCTAACACTCGAGCAATTAAAACCAGTGATGTAACAAATGGAAAAATTAAACTATTTATATAAAGAGTTAACTTATTTCTATGATTGTTTTTCTTTCGTGTTGGTTTCGGCGTCAATGTATGTACGTTAGTTTTAATTTTCTCTTTCTTTAAGAGTATTTTTGTTTATTTTGTCTTGACTACCTTTTCCCCCATTTTTGTTGAGGTGGAAATGTGAAATGTTTCTTTAAAGTTTGTGTTGAATCAATGAATAGGTTGTAAATGAATGTGGATTTAATCAAAGTCAAAGCTTTATATTTAATCATAAAGTGTTGTATGCACTGTGACAGATTGTATGTATATGTTTAGAATTTGAAACAAATGCAAAATGTATTTCAGCACTGCACCATACAAATAATGCAGTTCAATAGAAATTCTTAATCAGCATGCGAATAATATTTCTCTTAAAATTCAAATAGAAATAAAATAAAACTTAAACATTATAAATAATTATAGTAAAATGATATAATTTAAATATTTGAAGGAAAAAACACAAAAAACTGCAGAGCTATCATCTATATAACAAAAACATTATTATATCAATATGTGTCCTAAAAATGGACCACATCATGCATTAACCTCTCATGAGCGACACCTTTCAGCATCAGCCATTCTTTTGTTCTCCCAAAGAGTATTGCTTTGCATAGTGTATCCTGTAATACGAAATCAAAAAAAATATTTAAAAAAGTTAACAGCTATCATGTTTAAGAATCCGCTAATATTTAATCAACCTCTGTCTGTAAATTGTTTGCTAATTTCAAAACTCTTTAAGCAGCTTTTGAGATATTTCCTTTGGTCAAATCTATAACATCTTTAACAAAAATGATTATATCAAGTGGCAGAGCAACGAGTGCAAATGCGTGACCGGCAAATCTTGCTGTCCGACCGAGTTTTAAAAGACTGGCCGCAGCTTTTTCAGATACTGTGAGTTTACGAGCAATGGATGTAACTATGTTTATACCAACTGGAATGCTTTTCCCAATCTTAAAAGCACACTCTACTCCTTCCTTTGCGGTGACTGTTTTAGCCTTTTCAACAGCCTTTTTGAGTTTATTAAATGATTCTTTATCTTTATCAAGAGCCTCTTGAACACTTTTAAGATATCCCTTTTCGATGAAATTGTGTGTTACTGAAGATCTATAGATGTTACACCTCCAGCTATTGCAAGGCCTGTAAGGGCCGTTTCTGGAATATGGCTCCCTCGGCTCCCTCCAAAAGTAAATGGTGCAGCAAAGTAACAAGCCGCTGCTCCAGTGCTTGCAACAACAGTTGTTCCTCCGCCAACAGCACTAGCAATCTTTGTTTTCTTGGCATGGAGTTTGTTTTCCTCAGCACGTTTTCGCAACTCGTTTATTGTGTTCCGTCTGTCTTCTGCCCATACTACCAAGGGGTCTGTCTACAAAAATTACATACACATTTTTTAAGTCTTTAAAATTATCAGATACTTTCATCGTTTTATATCGTTTAAACGTTAATTTAAAATGGACTGTATTGGTAATTGTATATTACCACAAAAACAAATTTTTATGTTCATCATTATGATTTTTCATACTTTAGACGCATACTTAACTCATTTTTTCCTTACCCATTTAAACACCTATTAAGTCATAAAACATATTTAATTTTTATTAGCTGTTTTTTAATCATTTTTTATAAATGTTTTAAAATTATATCGTGTAAAGATCCTACTACTATTTAGTTCGTCCCTGTAACTTTTACAGACGGACCCTGTCCGAAAAATGTCTCTTAAGTCACACAAAAATACATGTCTAATTACTGACTGACACAGTGATTTAAATAAAGGGTTACGTAGAACCCCATAATTTACCTTACTGTTTTTCACCATAAAATGTAAGATTATATTTGAGTGTATTAAACATGTGACTTACCATTGCTCATGAAGTAAACTTACATTGTAGCATTCAAAATCGTATTGTTTGGTTGTCAGTTCTCGTCCATTAGATGAAGAAGAAAACATACTTTCAAAATAGATAGGACAACGTATTTTATATTTGAAAATTTACTTCCGCTTAAATTTTCTTAAATATTTTTATTCACCTATCACAATAACGTGATGTGAACCGTTTATACCTTGTTCGTTAATTCAAACTACATATAGTGAATCGTTAGTTATGCTTAATGCAGTTTTACAATGGTTTGAAAAGCGTAATATCATTAAAACACCTTTTCAAGTCAATGATCTATTTGAACTGTGTACACAGTGTTATTTAATCGGGTTAGGAGTAATAACAATGCACCTTGATTGTTTACGTTATCGTGACAGGTGTATCAAACTAAATTTGACTTTAAATAATTCGGACTTTTCGATTTATTTTGTTATATGACGTTACATGAAGCCATGTCTAGAAAGGTTCCTTCTCATGGTGTTTGTGTTCTGAGGCAAACACTTTATAACTTGGTCTTGATTTCACAAACATTTGCAATATATATTGAGAATGTTAGACATTTGTTTTAAAAATTTTTTTAAATTTAATGAGTCCTTTTATGGTTTTTGGTTTTAAATTTCTCGTTGTTCTCTTTTGTATCATAGCCCAAACAATAAAGACACTTTTCCCTGATACCCAATTTTAAAACCCCAAAAAAATTCGCGAGTTTAAATATGATTTTTCCCATCGCTACCCTTTCTTGTCGTCCTTTGTTCCCCGGAAACTAAACCCAAGGGGCATGTCTGCTCGGGTCAAATCCCTTTGCCCCAAATTAACCCCCCTGTGCATGTAAAATCTTTTTAACTCTGTCAAAATTTAAAACAGAAAGGTTCCAAACATAAATAAAACATATTTTGTGGAAAAAAATAGCATCAGGACTGTTGAAAAATACTATTTTGGAGGATTATTTTTTTGAACCCCCATAACGGGTGTTTTTTTAAATTTTTAAAATTTCCCACTTTTTTGTGCTTAAATGTTGAATTCTGTTTAATCCGGTGGTATGGTCGTGGACGGGTCACAGGACTAACCGAAATACCGAAACACTACCAAAATAATAGAATACCCCGGAATACCCGATAACAGATATAAGAAAGCTAAAATACCTTATAGTAACAAGGTGTTTAAATCCATATTCACGCCATTAAATAAATCGTGACATAATTCTCGTATTAGGCCTTCTTTTAAGCCTTATTGTCAGTGTGTACTGTACAGTACGAAATTATTTTTTTTTGAGTTATAAACAAAGACAAAATACTTGCAGATTGTCGTCTGTATCTGCAAATTATAACAGATTTTGTCTTTTCAAATTGTTTGTGAGTCTCAGCCATTCTATAGTCACCGGTTTGTAATAAAGCACTTCTCAGTCGTTTGATCTTTTTTTGAACTTTTTGTACAAGTCGTACAAGGTCTAAGAGTGATTGTGTTTTCCAGTGTGTTTTAAAACACGATTTCAAAGCAATAATGGTTAAAATCTGCGGTATTCTGTCTCCTTAAAATATCGTCAATTATTACGGCTGTCTTAATCTATTATTAATGGGTATTTTGGCTTTCTTATATCTATTATCGGTTATTCCGGGTGTACTCTCGTATTTCGGTAGTGTTTCAGTATTTCGGATAGTCGTGTGACTGGTGGTGGACGGCTACTTGCACTTTCCAGTACCTTCAATAAACTGGTTAAACCGAATCGAGCCTGCAACAATTTCATTTTTGTCTTTTTTAAGTGTTTTTTGGGGGGTTTTCTCTAAGTAAGAGACATTTCGAAGAATTTAGAAGATAATAAATTAATTTATTAATTAATTTATTATTAATTAATTCATAAATAAATAAATAAATTAATTAATTAATGAAAAAAAGAAACAATATGAAATGCTTTTACTCCAAATTTGTCATTTATGATAATTATAAGACATAAATATTTTTTTTTCTAATGATGCATTTTTTAGCACAATGTAGTTTATTTATTTTCTATAATCAACTTTTTACACAGACTTCGCGAACAACCCTCGTATGTAAGGACATAAACATCAGATGAGAATTGAAAATCAGTTTGGTTCGTACAAGACCAAAGATTACGTTATGAAGAAAATAATGATCAAACTTCATTATAACATAATTCTCATAAAAGATCACTCAGATCACAAATTAATGTGGTAGATGAATTTTACAGTACCCTTATAGAAAAGTCCCTTTCATATCACCCTCCGTTTGTATTTGCGCGTTATAACAAAATAAATAACAAATGACTGTCTTTGTAATAGTGGATATTCCCCTTGTTTGTACCGAGGTATTGTACCCTCACTCAGGATCACAATGTCCACTTTCACAACAATTGATGGCGATTCTTTTTATTTGCGTATGGCATATAGTGCGTTTGATTGTCATAACCCGTAAGATTTATTAAGCCGGTGCTAGGGGGCCAGGACGTCGGCATGCACTTTGAAATACCGTCCATGAACAGGTTCAACCTAACCAAGCATGCTACATTTTCAAATGTTTCCGTTTCGGGCTTTTATTTTTCATTCGCAACTGAAGAAAGTATCCCTAAACAGTAGTGATAAATGAAAGAAAAAGGGTTATTTTTCCCATAAAAAAAAATTTCCGAAACTAAAAATTAACAAAATTTGGGGCCAAAAAGGGCCCCCAAAAAAGGGCAAAAAAAAATTAATCCATAGGGCATACAGGGCTTTTGAGCATTTTTTTGAAAACGGGTAAAAATACACCAGACATAAAAAGTTTTGCTGTAAATTACAGCATTTTGAGGCATAATGGGCCTTTAACACAACACAAGCAATGATTTGCTTCTTTATTATTTATTTGGCTGTAAACATTAAGACCCACTTTCGAATCCTGGAACTTCAGCCAACCAGTACTGTTGCTCAAAGTAACAACTGCTTGCACTATCCTTTTCTTTTAAGAATAGATAAATAAATGGATATAAGAATAGTCTTAAGATGTATGATCAAGATAAGTATAATATTTAAAAGATAAATTAATTAAATAAAAATGAATAAATTAATTGAATAAAAATGAATAAATAGATAGATAAATAAATAATAAATAAATAAATTAATAAATTAATAAATTAATAAATTAATAAATAAATAAATACATACGATTGCATTGCTGAATTGCTTTTCATTGCCACCTTCCAAGGTCCTTCTGTTAAATTCTGGTGCAATATTAAATACACCAATTAAGGCTGTACATTTTGAGTGCATAATCGATACTAGTTTTTTCTCATTGTTGAATAGATATTGGTATTTATAAAATTGATTTGAAAAGTATTTGTGCAATTTAAACATTATCTACGCCATCAATTATTAATGAACTATTATTGATTTTCATATAAGAATTCTATTGACGTTCCATTTGCAGCAAACTTATTTTTAATTAAAGTTTTTAATTTCTTAAACAAAACATGGTGTAATTTGATATAAACATGCTGGAGAAGAATTAAATAAATCAGTGAACTTTACCATCCGGATTGTGTAAAACAATAGAAAGATAAAATAAAGATAAATATATAAAAAAACTACCATGGCAAAATTAATCAAATCATGTAGAATTGATAATGTCGATTATTTTATTTTTTGTGAATTGTTCAAAATGTCTATTAAATAGAGAAAAACGGAAACTAAAAAGTTCGCCCGACACGACAAAATTGAAAATGCTTTAGGCTCGGTTTGATTGATCTTGTTCATAGTACTGGAAAGTGCGAGTAACCGTCCACGTATCCAAGTAGGACTTAAGCAGACTTCAACATTTAAACACGAAAATGATGAAATTTGGAATTAAGAGATCTACGCAGATGTTTTCAAATGATAATGCTCCGAAATGATATCTACGAAAGACCTGATATCGTGCAACAATTTTGTCCTTTTGGCTATTTTTATGTGTGTACATTGTTTGTTTGTTTGGTTTTACGTCCCACCGACACAGTATAGGTCATATGACGACGGTCCAGCTTTACTAGTGGAGGAAGACCTCAGATGCCCTCTCGTGCATTATTTCAGGCACAAAAGGCACCTGAGTAGAACAAAGCTAGCTGGATAGCTTCCTCACATGGAACTTCCTGACATTAAAGAATCAAAAGTCCCTGTCGGTATTCGAACCCACAGCGGTGAGGGGCATTTTGATTTGAAGTCATAGACCTTAACCACTCGGCCACGGACGCCCCATATATGTAGATAATCAAATATTAAAATACAAAATACACTAAAACATGATATCAAATAGACATAAATTGCAAATATTGTTTAAATGATGACCAAGTTTAAAGGTATTTTCCTCTCAACACAAGGGCCATGAGTAGGATCCTTCCGTACCAACGTCATAAAAAAAAACTAAAGTCAAAATTAAATTGTAATTACACTAAAGCCAATAATATTGCACAATGTTTATATCGATCATCGCTGTATTGAATGTGTGTTTTCAAGATATCACATTTTTTCAAACCGTTGTAAAAATGCATTGACTATAACTAACTATTCAATATCTCTAGGTTATATTAACAAGCAAAGTATTAACGTTTTACACCACGCTTTTTTAAAAGCTGAATACCAGGAAAATCTACGCGGAAGTAAATTATTTTATTCTAACGGACGAGAACTTTGATCATGCAAAACGATTTTGACTCTTACATTGTAATGTCACTTCATGAGCAATGGTAAGTCACATGCTTTATCCACTCATTATAAATATTTTCTTACATTTATGATGACCAACAATAAGGTATTATGTGTTATAATGTGACTGAATGTTTTTTTGTTTTTTTTTTTAAATTGACTAATAATAATGAAATTAAAAAATTAAACATAAATAAAAACAACAATTAAATATGTTTTAGTGACTAAAGATATTTTAATAGTTTGATGTATATTCGATTTAGAAGTCTTTGTTTTTGGATAATCATATAGGTTTAAAGATACTAATGTTGTAAATTATTGCATATCTTTGTAGGACAATATTTCATATCTATACATAAGTCGTCAACCTGTTAAGAAAAAAAAAGTGCTAAAAAGACTTGTTTGATGGTAGATCTAAACGTTTGAACACTATTTGTACGCAGTAAAATATACAATTTGGTAGTAGAATAATTCACATATCATATCATATAGTCGCCTATATGCTTAAATGGGCTAAACAAAATGTGTTTAAATGCGTTTGAAAAAAACCTTTTTAAATATCTTTAAATTGATTAAAAAAGTGTTTAAATGGGTTAGAACAAACACTTAAATATATTAAAAATCGGTGTTTTAATGGGTTAGAAAAATGGAAAAGAAGAAGTGTTGAATTGTAATGAATACTTTTAATTTTTTCATCCTTGTTTTACGACGTTTTATCATGAAAAGATTAGTTCTACATAAAATTATTGTAGATTATTTCATAGTGAAAACATATGTAGAATGTGCCTTTTGTAAATTGATGAATTAAAATAATTTATGTTTTTTTTTTCTGAAAAATAGCTGACATATGGATTTTAATTTGTCGGTCAATAACAATATATAAAATAAGTTAGATATAAGTGTTAAGTGTGGAGAATTATAATGATTTACTAAAATCAGTTTTAAATTAATATACCATCACCATTAAGTGTATTTTTAAATGAAAAATGGATTGTATTTTTTGATAATTTGTAATTAAAATTGAATTACATTTGTTTTGTTACAAGAAGCAAGGAATCTGTATAAAAGGGTGTACAATATTTTTTCTTATTGTACATTTTGTTGCAGAAAAGACAAAACGAGTGAAAAAAAAAACAGGCAAATCCTTTAAATATAAAGTAAATGACAAACATTATAACATAATGTATGATATTTCTAGTTCCATTTGTTTTGCATATTATAGAGACGGAACGACAGTAAACGATAAATCAGAGTATCTGATTATTTTAAAAACCTAATTATGTGAATTTAAAATATGTTTTAGACGGACCCTTTGGCAGAATGGGTAGAAGACAGGAAAAGCACAATAATAGAGTTGCGAAATCTTGCTGGGAAAATAAAACTTCATGCCAAGAAAGCAAAAGTTGCTAGTGCTTTTGGCGGAGGAATAAGTATTGTTGCAGGCATTGGAGCAGCTGCTTGTTACTTTTTAACACCAATCACTTTAGGTGCAAGCGTTGTACCTGGGATAGTCCTTACAGGAATCACAATAGCCGGAGGTGTAACTTCCGTAGGCTCTTCAGTAACGAACTTTTTCATCGAAAGGGGATATTTAAAAAGTGTTCAAGAGGCTCTAAATGAAGATAGAGAATCGTTTAATTGCTTCAAAAAGGCTGTTAAAAAGGCTAAAGCAGTTACCGTTGGGGAAGGTGCTGTGTATGCTTTCAAAGTTGGTAAAGGTATTCCAGGTAGTATAAACGTTGCTTTATCCATTGCTCGAAAACTCACAGTATCAGAAAAAGCTGCAGCCAGTCTTTTAAAACTCGGTCGGACAGCACGATTTGCCGGTCACGCAGTTGCATTTATTGCTTTGCCATTAGATATAATCTTTTTTGTAAAAGATGTTATAGATTTGAACAAAGGAAACATATCAAAAGCTGCTGAAAAAGTTCTTGAATTAGCAGAAAATTTAGAGAAAGAGCTAAATGAGATACTAGCTGATTCTTAAACAGTGACAGACGTTTACTAAACAGGATGTTTGTTTTTTTGTTTTTTTGGAAGACAATATTGGTTGATATTGAAAAATGTCACTTTTGAGAGAAATTCATCATGATATAAAATAATAAATCATTATGACTTCTTACTTTCGCGAGAATTATATCGTTGTTATAAAGAGTTTTTGTTATACTGAGGGTCGTTCTGCAGTGGTTGCATTATGATACATATACATTCTATAAATTAGTTTCAGTAAGAATAAAGATTTGACATAATGATAGTTCTAAAGAATATACAAGTATGTACAGAAAGTTCGTTAAGATAGCATCAAATATTATAGAGATACTAAGTAACTATTTATTGAACCTTCCATTTTGACAAAATAAATGCTAAACGTTTAATTTGAATGTGTTATTTATAACCGCTAGTTATTTATTGAATGTCTTTCAAATAATTTGACCAAGGTGACCAAAACAAACAGAAACAAGAATATCACAAACACAGTTTGGGTTTGAATAAGCATAAATTATACAATTATTTGTGTTCTGCTAAATGCAAAAACAAATCAGAAAACCAACCTATAACAATTAACTGCAGTTGTAACACTATAGTCTGCGTGTATACAAATCTACTTTAATGTACAAATGTTATCGACCGTGCAACAATTACTCTATAATTATATGGATTGCATTTCAGTCTTTATTGTCTTGTTTGGCATGTGTTAATAATAGTGTTATATCAGTAGTGATCACGTAAAAAAGTAATATCAAACCTGGCAATACTTGAAGTTTTTTGTATTCACTTGTATCGATAGTATGTGCAACTTTGACATGTCTTTTATATATTGATAATTTATAACGCTCGTTAACTTTTTTGTTTTTCTGTTTTTGTTTTGTTTGGGTTTTACGTTTCATCGACACAGTATAGGTCATATCGCGACGTTCCAGCTTTTACTGGTGGAGGAAGACCTCAGGTGCCCTTCCGTGCATTATTTCAGGCACGAACGGGCACCTGAGTAGAATCACCGACGTTCCGTAAGCTAGCTGGATAGCTTCCTCACATGAAATAATCTAAAGTCTCTGTCGGGATTCGAACCCCATGCGGTGGGGGGCAAGTGGTTTGAAGTCAACGACCTTAACCATTCGGCCACGGACGCCCCGCTCGTTTACTTATAGTTATACTAGTTTATGAATTTCCGATCGAAAGTCAAACTAGGTTTAAATATAAATATATAATATGATAGAAGTCATTAAGCGAAATATGGATGCCGTAGATCGTTTTGTTTTTGTGTACGTGTATGTATGTCCTTTTACTTTTGAATTTTGTTTAAAACGCATCGAATATTAGTAACGTTTATATGTTTGACAGTTTCTAAAATATGTTGTAGTTCCACTTAATTGCCATTGTTGCTATCAATTATTTAAGAGTGTTTACATTCATTACAACAAATGTAATAAAAATCTATATATTTATGAAGAGAGCTTCAGTTGTGGTGATCGAAATACAATTTAAAGAATTAGATAGACATTTTCTAAATTTAAACTATTTAAAATTGAAACCAAACAAATTTAGTTGACGTTCTTTTTTATTTTTATAGTGACGGTTTATGCATTCCGTATGCTTATTGTCCTGGCCTTTTCGTCCGTCTGCCGTCTCTCTGTCCATCTTTCCGTCTGTTCGTGTCTGGATAATAACTAAGAAGTACACCAAAGGAATTTGAATTAACGTGGCACAAATATTTGTTATAATAAGATGACGTGTCTTACCCAACATACTTAACCTTTCGTCCAAGCTCAATGTCACACTCGAAGGTCAATACTAAAAATGGTCTGTTATATTTTGTGTCAGTTCAATATTTGTTTATAGATCAAGGGATTTTTTTAATTACTGGGCACGAATGTTTAAAATATGAAGACAATGTGTCATGCGCAACACCCGCACCCCTAACTCAAAGGCCATGGTCACATTTGGAGGTCAAAGCTAAAAATGTTTATTTATAGGATATATTATGTGTCAGATCAATAGCTTTTTCCATAGATCAAGGGATTTTGAAATTGCTTGTCACAAATGTTCACAACAATGAAATTATGTGAAGACGTGTATTAGAGTGACATAATAGTTTATCTCTAATGTACAGCATACATCCATTTAAGGGGATGTCGCAATGGAGACGGGGGACGGTGTTCTGCTACTGGACATTGATTTTGTAATGCTGTAAAACATTGAAGATGGTCATTACTATCAATACAAGATTTTGTTTTCAATGACGACTACAATCATGGTCTACAGCTCAGTTTGATAACATAATCACAATAATTTACGTATACAAATTAAAAAAACAAACAATTATTTTCCTAATGTTTATCGAAACATTATAAAAATTAAAAGAAATACTCAACGAACGTGGTTTAAAGTAAGGACATATGCCTTTTTTCTTCAAATTTGAAAAGAATTGTGCACATCACCTTACCCTGCTGGAGAAGATAGTGGTAAAACAGTGCCAGCAGTATGAAGCCAGGCCAGCATGCACTAATACATTCTAACTTGTCTGTATACCGTTGGGTAAATATTAATTTTTATGTTGGTAATAATTCCTAAACATGTTGATGAACAGTTTCAAGAATACAAATTAAAATAACGAAAAAAAAAAAAACGTTCATGGGTACTAATTATGATCATGTTCATTAGAAAAAAAATGTTTAAAAGGGATGTTTGCCAGTGAGTGAATATGAAGTGGTTTAAATCTGTCATTCTGCCCTTCCCTAATAATATCATTTGCAACGTCGGATGCCGTGCTGAGACGTATCACATCACTCCAATAAGAAAGAGACATTCGATAATGCAAACCAACGCAAAGTTATATACAAATTTATATTTTTGTATTATACTCAGCTGTGAAAAGTCCGACAGAAGACAATAACTTGCAAAAAGGATCACCGGAATAAAGAAGTTAAAATAATAAAAACAAAAATCAGTAAAACATATAGAGAATCAAATTTTATGAGCATGGTGAAAGAACCAACGAAAATATCATGCAGCTATAAAACAAAATAATTCATTTGTCTTTCAATTTTGGAAAAGATAATATGAAGTTCTTCTTATCTATTGTTGTTTGTATAAACGATTATTATGACTTTGTTGTTAAAATAGGAGCACTTATGTCATTAAAAAGATTGAACTTAAAAGATTAAGTGAACTGATAAGCATATTCTCCTCAATTAAAAGAAACATATAATATTATCAACAAAGATAAGATTTACGTCAATTAAGAATATCGAAACAGGTCTTGGCACATATCTGAATTAAGGAGGTATTTGTAAAAAGAAACACAAGTTTATCACTATCTGACTTGTTATGCAATTCTGGTTCGACGGCTGCCGCCTTATGAAATAAGTTTTGTCTGTTATCATCATAAAGTGAGCACTGTGACATAACATGAGATTTTAGTTCAACATTTTTAACACACAATGGACACGCACCGTTTTGTTCAATAAAGTTTTAATATATTTTAGTTTAGAGTCTAATGTGAACAAAACAACAGCAACATTAACTTAATTTGTTAATAGACATCTGTTAAAGTCATTTTATATCCACCAACGTTATATGTAATTATGCTTCTCAAAAGTGATGAATAAAACAAAAATGTTTCTCAGACGGACTTTTATATGACCAATCTATCAGACCTATCAAAAATAAATAAAATTTTGTAAAGCAAATGATAGAAAATGCCAAACAAACATGTGTCAAAGAAAGATATAAACATAGGACTAAATTGTAAAAGATTTTTTTATGTAAATGAATAATGAAGGTTTCTGATAATATTTTAAATTAATTTTGTAAACTCGACTTTTTAAAAAACAGATTTTAACTCCTCGTTCAGATTTCTAAATGAAAATAATTACTTGTAGATTAAGTTTATTTTACAACTAATGGAAAGACTAAATTAAGGTAAATGTTAAAAATAAAAGACGAGGGATGATATATCTACTGTTACTCACAAACCCATGTGTTATTTATTTTATTACCCCGAACAAATAATGTGATCATATGAAATTGTCAACTAAATTTAACTGTAACAAAAATAAACCAAGAGTAACAATAACTTAACTGTCCTGACCTTTTAAGTTTTAAGTGTTTTGTACATTAAGCCTACTTGAGATTTTTTTTTATTCTTTAAGACAGTGATGATATCTGCCAGAAGTTGAGTCCTAAACATACAATAGGCTGTGTGCCTATAGATGAGCCAAAATATTGCGAAAAATTTAATATTAAGAAACATGTATTAAGATCTTAAGAAAAGTTAAAAGATTCAATATTAAATCAATTATTTATATTTAATGTGCGATTAGTCACTAATTTTACAGTATCAATCTCTATAATTATACTGCGTTACTAACGCAGTAAGAGGCATTTATGTTCATTTTGACCTCTTTTTGGTAATTAACGTGGATTGTAAGTGCTGTTTGCAATGAGTAAACTACGTTCTTTGTTCACTTTACAATATCTTGAGTGTTACTTTTGAACACATTTTCAAATTTTCTTGATAATAAAGCATGAATCTGGAGGCATGCTGCTTTAAACAGAAGCATCAAGAAGTTGTTATACTTTACGATTTTCTGAATCCACAGAAAGCGTTGAACATTATGTACAATAACTTTATGTCATCCAAGTGGTTAATGCACACTCAGGTAAAAGTCACAATAACTTTACATTTTACCAAAATTATGTTTAAATAATAATATTACTATCCATAAATAATAAATAACTCTCCAGACCCACGCATTTTGTTTTATAAATACCGTTCGGAATGTATCGATAACGTGCATGTTTTTCTTGTTGTTGTTTTAAAGAGTAGACCAGTCTTTTGAGAAGTTATGCCGTTATATTTTATGCTAAACAATTATTGGCAAGTCATCATTACAATATTGAATATTTTGAAATATATTACTAATTAAACTTAACTAAAATGAACATAATATCACTTTTACTACAATGTGCCATAGAATATTCAGACAAGTCATTAAATCTTTATCCGAATACTCATAATTGGCAGTTTAAAAATATATATTAGCTACAAGGAATTTAGTCATGGGAATCTCAAATATCATTTATATAATCAAACTTATGTAAATATACGAAATGATAGACTTTCACAAAATTGTATATGGATTTATTTATCATCTTAAACATGTTTATTCAAGGCAAAAATAAATAGTTTTAATAGAAAGAGTATTTATTGAAATTGTATATCTCCTGTTTATCGTGTCTTTATTCTTTTTGACAGTATGTAACGAAAAATGAATAGATATGTTATTTGGCTTTTCTTGTTACACCAGATTAAAGTTTTATTTCATTTTATATATACGGGAAACATATGATAATATTATGCTGTGTTTAATGATGTGTATCACTACTTTCACATTCTATTTGAAGAAAGCTATTGCTGCAAAATTGAATCGAATGTAACGACATTTTAAAACGGATACGTCTATCTCAGTATAAACAACAGTTATTCGGAAGAGATTCAATTTCGGCACCATAATTAGACACATAAATCGTCGGGGTTCAATATAACAGCTGTTATAAATCAAGATTTGATCGTCAGCATTTCGTATCATTTATGCAGCGTGTGGTAGATTTCCAATGTTGTATATTTCCCAGATCAGATAACGGAAGAATGATTTTTCAATAAACTTTCATAAAACCAATCTATACGTTGATGAAAGATCGAATCATTACCAGACATCTGAAATAAAAAAAATAATCAGATGTAAAACAATTTACAGCTACAAATACGTTCAAGTCTATGAACAGCATGTGTTGGCTTTGCAAACAATCTGTTACCCTTCAATAATAATAATAATAATAATAATAATAATAATAATAATAATAATAATAATAATAATAAATACACACAGTTTAATTTGTACATTTAGTTGTCTTTCTACACAACAATATGACCATCATGTTCTCTTACATTTTTTTAAAATATTGATATTCTTATTGGGATTTATTATCATAGTGCATTGAGTGTGTACGATTGAACAGCTTATTTGGCGTATCAGTTTGGGAGAAATTACACATTACCTATTCGCCAATTAATATACTAATTAAAATCTCGTCTCGATGATCACCTATTTGCTTTATTTCAATATCTCTGATAGAATATCCCTTTTCAGAAAGGTACATGAGGTCTTCATCTAACAATAAAGCCGGAATGTCGTTATATTTTTTTCTTACAGTATTAATGTAACTGAAAATGCATCAAAACAAACACATTTAGAAGAGATTGAGTACTTGAACTTTTCTTATAATTTATCGGGAGCAAGATAATAATACTTCTCACATTCACGTATATCGTCATGGAATCAAATTATAGAGAGTACTAACCTCTTTCGACATTAGGGTTTTGCAATTATGATTACAAAACACGTTTATGCGCAGAAACACATCCATAATGATGTTATCAGTAATCTGAATCTGATGTATGCTGTTAAGAACTGGATAAGACTGTGGTAATACTGTATAGTTCAATCCCGCTCAACTTTTACTGAATATCATTAGTAAGTAAAACAATCTGTTTCACATATTTGGAATATTATCAAATAATTGTTCTTGCATTTTCAAATTACGAAACAGTTTTTTTATTATTATTCCAATTTCATTAATCAAGCTTCGTTTTCATTACCAGACCCAAAATAATCCGTATCAATTATCTAGTTTATGTTTAACTAGTTACGTTTTCATTTTTCAAATCCAAAATATTAATATCAGATATTATTGTACTTCGTCAAGTCTCGTATTAATTTTCAGGGTCGACGACTTCTGTAATAAATCATTCTGAAGAAATGTAATAAACAAAAAATAATGGTGGCATGAAACAAAGAGGTCATTTAACAGCAATAGATTTTTGGACTTTTTAACAGGAAGTGCCTTGACCAATATTTGTTTGAAGAAGCTGTGTACCCTGCCATTACAATTCATTATTGTACTCAACAATTATATCATAATGAATACGAAACGTTAAGCAAAATAAATCAAGGGAACTGTTGTTAATTCAATGGCATTTTTTTCCTAAATTTAGTTCCATCAAATCCTGTTTTTTGTTGTTTGGTTTGGTTTTCAGACTTAAGGCTTTAAGCAAGGTATTATAAGAGGAATCTTTTGCATTTAGCTTATTTTTGAAAATCATTTTTCGTGTAAGCTAAATATTACACAAGAACGTCGCCATATTTCTTAACAGAATGTGAAACTTTTACATGACATGTTGCTTTAAGACACATATTAGCACAATGATTTCATTTTATATATCTTGCAACACTTAATGCTTTATCAATTAATTATTTATGCCAATCTAATAAACCGTTTACTGTGTGATTATCTATATACTTTATTCCAGATTTGTTAGTACCAAGTTATACCAAACGATTTTTGTCTGCACTCAGAAACACAAGGAGTGCTGCAGTTAACAGTTTCTTTCAAAACTGTCACCAAAAATCATAATTTTGTCAGTGAACTGCCAATAATTTACTACGTTTTCTACCATTATGTTTCAACAAATTTTCTCTAAAATATCATGATGGCGCAAATAGCGGGACGTACATAAAATGAGAGTACTTACTGCATTAGAATAATTAAGGTTTTGATATTATGATCAGCACATTTATTTTGATAATACTTATCCAGGGATCTTGTCAAAGAACAGAATATAACAACATTGGAATCAACAGATATTGGGTCTTGTTTATTACACCAAATTACCATGGGGTCATCTACTTAGGAACAAAAAGAGTAAACTGTGCTAAATAGAATAAATTACTTATGCGTAACAACATTTTAAGATACAACAATCATGTTTTCAAATAATTTGTTATTTAATTTTTAACATCCTTCGCATCAATAGATGATGATAAAATTGTTACTCGAGTTAATATCATGCAGGTAAAATATTGAAAGGTTTGTATAGTGATAAACAAATCTATACATTACTCTGATCAACACTTAGCTAGATAATGGAACATAACAAATAATTCAAATGATATACAGTGCACTTATACAGAGAAACACCCTAGCAGTGACACAAATTTCAGTTGCTGTTGAGAGATGTTGATTCAACAAGGGTTATACTGTATTCTGGTCACAAAAAAAGGTGTAATGATTTATGTCAAAAAAGCTTATCAAATTGATGTTTATTGTAAAGACAATATTGCATACGTTGAATTTTTCAATGCCGTAGTTGAATACAAATTCAAAGACAATATAAAACAAACAAAAAAGATTTAATATAATTATCGAAGATATAAAAACAAGATGTGTTACGTGAAAAACTAATTTGTGTTTCAAAATAAAAACAAATCAAGTAATAATAATAATAATAATAACAACAACAATAATAATAATAATAATAATAATAATAATAATAATACTTATAATGATAATACTAATTAAATAAACAATGGTAATAATAATAATAACAACAACAATAATGATAATAATAATAATAATAATAATAATAATAATAATACTACTAATAATAATAATAAGGACAACAACAGCAACAACAACAACAACAAAACAGCATAAAACAAACGAAATTTCAGGAGATGATGGAAAAACTAAGTTACTTAAAAGTGGTATTTGTATCTCCCACGTGATATGACATATACCTGTTTAATATGTTTAATGTACAATAGCATCGTTATACATTTTTAATTTACTGTATCGAATCATGTGGCAATGTATCTCTTTAAATCAAAACCAGGTAGCAATAAACATTTTTCGTTTTCTAAATTTTTAAATTTTTTAAGTTTCGAGTTTCAAAAAACAGTGTACTAATTTGCCATGATAACCAATAGATTAATTCTAATAAAACATCCGTGTTATAGCATGAGGCAGCCATTTGCTATATATATGTTATATCAATCAAAGATCAACTTCGATCGACTAAACGGACTGTTGATTAAAACAATATATGTGTTTTCTATTATAACTATGTAACTATAAACCCTTCCAGTCTGCAAATAATTACTTGACTGACGTAGCAAGTAACACATTAAGAACTTCTCACCACAAAGGTAACTGAATATTACAAGAAAAAAATCTCAGGGAAATCGTGACACGGCAAAAGTTACAGATATTAGAGTTTTTCCCGATACCGACTGTTGCCGCTCTATCAAGACTTGTTACAGGCGGTTACGCATTTAATTCAATTTCTCTGTAAATAGGAAACGTTTTTCAGAATGGGAGTTAATAAAATATGCTTGTGGATGTGTTTTGTGTATATTATATCGGATTTTAAATCAAAAGCTGATTCTAAAGGGAATAATAATATGACGAAAATTGTACCGGATAGTGAGGATAGTATGTTTTCTCTTTCAAATTATTTTAGATTTTTGTCTTATGTCTTTATTTATATTTTCACAAAGTATTTTACAGAAATATATCAATTATAATGATGCTTTGAGTTTTTTTGAATTCTTTCACAAGTTAATTTCATACTACGAAATGCGCACAAAAAGAGCATAGAACAAAATTGAAATGAAGTTAATAATAAAATATTTCGATATTAAAAGAAAGCCGTTTTGTTTTTAAAGACTAGGCAAACATATTTGTCATGTAAAATAAGTTTTACTTCAAACTATAAATATTTTTAAGAAATAAATTTGAAGAGTTCAGCCAAAGCTGATGGTATTGAAAGCAGTCGTTTCAAAATTTTAAGATGTGTTCACATTAATGATACATTGCGTGTCTTATGCATCTCTACTCTATATTTTAATTATACATCTAAGCGTTCATATCATAAATATTTTGTTGATAATTGAATTTTTATTGTTTCAGATAATTCGTTAACAAGTAGATTCCGGACCAGAAGTAATATATCAAGTGAACAACGGTTAATGACAGATTTGCTATGGAAGTACGAAAACTCCGTGCGACCAATTTACAACTCTTCCAAAGCAGTCGGGGTTGGTCTAGGGCTTACATTAACACAGATTCTTGATTTGGTAAGTTGAAAACTTGAATGGTTCGTTTAAATGCGTGATTTCTTAATTGATTTGTAATAATTGATTTCCAAAAAATGTTTCTAGAAAAAAAAAACAACAAAAAACAATCAAATATATGTGTGACTCAAATTACTGTTTCAGTGAAAACAAAACTGAACACTTACAATTCTTTTAAAGAAAATGGTTTCTTATTTGATGAATTGAATCTAATCTTGAAAACATGTTTTGCTAGAAATAACAATAAAATATATTTATAATTTAAATGACTGATTTGTTTAAACATTACACTTATTTTTTTTTAACAAAAATATATTTATAAAAACTGATCTGAAAATAACAGTCAAAATGATTTTCGTTAACTTTCTTTAAAAAAAAAGAAGAAGAAAAAAAGAAGAGGAAAGTCTTTTAGAATATTGTAATTATTTTCACACCACTGCAGTCAGTATTGATTTCTACAGCGTTGTTATTATCATAACTATCAATATCTCTTCAAACTGAGTTTCATTCTCAAACTATTCAAGCAAACCATTTAAAACAACACAGAAAGAGACGTAAACTACATTGCTTTTTATTTTTGAAAAAGACATTACAGAAATTGCTTAAATAAAACTCATATAAAGGCCAATGTTATAGCTTTACATATTCCTGTTTGTTTAAACATTAAAGTGAATTGGTCTACATTTGGCACATTTTCCATAAGTATTTTAAGAGATATTAATTAGAGCGGTAGAAATGTACCATTTGGATAATATCAAGAAATATATCTGGAAACAAAATGTTGATAAAGTTTTAAAGTGATTTATTATATAAATACATATGAATAATAACAATATTTTCTTCTAGAATTCTTTATTATCTGCTTTATATTGGTATGTCATATTGGATCATGTATATAGCATTTACCTATAACATTAATAATTCTTTTGTAGATTGTTTTTCACCTATCAGACTTAATACTATCAACATTATTTTTAAAGTATGAGACACCTTCCATTTAAGACTTACTTACTTTAAGACACAAGAGTATTGAACGCACAGCAACTTCTTTTTCCAAAATTTCGATATGAGTAAATGTCGTAAACTCTTTCAGGTACAGATTGAGGTAAATATTCTTAATTCATTGACATCTTATGTACACCATTTAGGTACTGGTATTTCCATTAATAAATAATATTGATTTGATCAGTCATGTTACATCAAATCATGAAATGATTAAAAAACGATGTTGCTGGAAAGAGTGAGATACGCAATCCGATATAAAATATTAATATTAAACAGAAAATGAATTGTTGTAGAACAAAAAAAATAATTCATCATATAAATGTTCATATTTAAGCACTTGGTAAACTTTGTTTTCAAGACGATTTTTGCAAATGTCAGAAAAATAATTAATGTTGTGTTTTATAAATATTTGAAGTGCTTGAAAATGAGTCCAATATAGACCATACCTCTTAAATCAATACAGATCACAACTATCTGTGTTTAACATTTGCTACGGGCACTATATGAACTCTGATCATATTGCATCAAATCCTTTTCTTGCCGTATTTTATCAATCAACTATTTTCGCAATATCTTAAACGTAAAAAAATTTTATGGAAGATCTTAACGTTACTGTTGAAATAATTGTATTCATGCGAGGGATTTTTGTGCTATAGATATAGATCAGAAAGCGAAAGATAACAAGCAAGCGCGTGAAAATGCTCTAAATTATAATGCCCAAATTTATTTTATTGTTAAAAATATTTCTTACCTTAAATCTATTCAATTTGTTTGTTTTGTTAACATAATTTGTATCTGAATAGATGACATGCAATGTTCTAAAAGAATCAAGCTTTTTGCAAAGCTTCTCTAATCTAGTAAAAGTCAGTAAAGCAAAATAATTTACATCATTTTCTTGGACGCATTCGGTTTATTTTTCATGGTTATTACACCTACTGCTATTTGACCTCGGGATAAAGTATCTTTTGCTTCCAGTTAATATTTGCATATTCGTTAAATCCCGTACATTTCAGCCAGTATACTTATTGTAGTCCGGCATTGACGTTGATTTTAAGTAATCCTTCAGACGGGTTGGTCATGATTGGAAACTGCTTCATTTGCATATTATCAGAAGTCAGCAATCCACTCCAATATAATCCGAAATGGTTCAGATGATGAATAAGACTGATGAAAAGAGAAAACCCATTCTATTATTGTTGTACGTGAGACTTTGGTTCTGGTTGTTTATTGCGTACCATATTCGTTTATTTTTTCGCTTTGACGACTAGGT
Organism: Ruditapes philippinarum; assembly: GCF_026571515.1. Taxonomy (NCBI): domain Eukaryota; kingdom Metazoa; phylum Mollusca; class Bivalvia; order Venerida; family Veneridae; genus Ruditapes; species Ruditapes philippinarum. The sequence continues at coordinate 117,794 of NW_026862940.1, forward strand.
TACTTCATTACCATTTTATGAAATTTCGCTTTTTATAAGTATTTATTGAAAAAAAGAAACAGAAAAATGATAACAAAAAACATAAAATACAACCGTCCAACCACCCCCCTCCCCCCAAAAAAAAAATAAATAAAAATACAATAAAAAAAACAACAAAACAACAACAATAAAATACAAGCAAAATCCGCATTTCAAAGCGTAGCACTCATGAATTATATAAGATATTGTAAGAGCAAACACAATTAAAGACATTTTCATTAGTATGAACTATTATTATTGATTATAAAAGATGATCGAAATCGGCAAACACTTTGTTGTGTTGCATTTGTATATTCCAAATTCATAGATCGGTTTCTTGATAAGTGAAAAAAGATAAGTTATGTGTTTTTCAAAACGTAAAAATAAACACCTTTGGTATTAAGATCCGTAAAAATTGTTTTATGCGTATTTTGGGATGCAAACACCTCAGATATCGTAAGAAAGGATCTCCACTAACTTAAGGTTTATTGACATGGCGGGATTCGAAATAGTTTATTGTTGTTTTTTTTATACAACCTTTTGAATGTTTATACAGGTATCTTGCTTGCAAAATATCAGATCATTCGCCACCGCTGTTTTACCAGAACACTCATTTTTATTATGTTAAAAGATCTTAAAATTTAAAGCGTAAAAAACGCTTTTATCTCAGTCGAGCAAAGAAGCAAATTTTCTGTCTTAGTACGACGATATTTTTCTATTATCATTATTTTCCATATTTTCCTGTTTAAGTGACCCTGTTGTAATATCGTCAAGTTGTATGTTTAACATTTTGTGCTACATTTAAAACCCGTAACAGTAAAGGCAAAGATAATAGGAGGTTGCGTAAGCAATACCATGCTTTTCATTATAGATATTTATTATTTATACTAATTTCAAAACGGAGAACTAACAAACTTAATTTCAGTGTATGTGCTGATGTACCCCATCATTTATGGTACATTTATTCCATTCCTTTGAACGCCATTTTTCAAATTTTAGTGAATTTCCAATAGTGGGTTAAGTAGAGTATTGAAATACTCTATACTACCAAAATTATTACGAAGACATCAAGCAACAATGTCTCATTTTTAACATCTTTAATGTTGTAACAAAAATGTGTGGTTTTCTTACAATATTTCTTTTTTTTCTTTCACTACACACCTGTCTGTCTTGTAGTGTCCAATAGAAACTTTCATCATTTGCTTAAATCTGTGTCAATTTTTGTTGTTGACGTCTGTTCATATTTCAATGTTAATTATATTGGTTTTCGTAGTAAATTCCTTACGAAATTCCTTATTTATAAAGCGTTCCACGTTTTTCATTCAGGAACGCAGTTCATAAAATCGGGAAATTGATTTGTGTGCAGAGAACAATAAATCGTTGTAGAACGTAATTGCAAATCAAAATAAATTGTAACTAAAAATAGATTTGACTCTCGAAACATAAACGAAAAAAGGTCAGTTATTCAAAAAGAGTCTTTTCAGAAAAATTAGAAAAAAAAATCAAACAGAATATTGAAACCTTTTTATAATAACATGCTTTTTAATTTAAGTATTACTATGTCACTGAGTTCGATGCATTTCAAGTACCTTGGTTTTTTTATCAATTACAATTGAGCTGACCAACAAAAATATATTCATACAGATCAATATGACATGATATGAAAATGGTAACATTTATAATGCCTCTGCTTTTAGACAACCAACATAAACATAAAACTCTGCTGCATTTTTTTCTCTTATAAATGATGACAGAGTAATTCATCTGCGATAATGTTGTTGTAAAAACTGTTTCAATACAGTAATTTCTATGCACTGATGACAGTAAAACTGATTTAAAACGTCCAGTTATTTCTGTTTTACTTTCCGGTATTTAGGTTGTTGCAAATATCTGTCGGTAATCTACAAATATATGTCGGTAATCTTTCTGGCCTCTGGCATCTTACTGACGAAAGCCTTATATGCATATTATCAAAACACTGCAAGACCTCATCTAGGAATGAGTGAGAGTTATAAAGCAAGTGTTTCAAGACAGGTTATATAGAAGTATAGGCAGACGTCAAGTTGTTCTTGCATCATAACAATTGACTATCTTTTACATGTACTTATATCTAATGATATAATACTTGCATTTAAAGATGAGCCAAAATATTTCAAGAAAATAAAACTTGAAGAAAATATTTTAAGATTGTTAAAAAAAGATTCAAGATTAAATTAATAAGTTGCATGTAATGTGCGATTAATGACTGATTGTGCAGTATTTATCAGATTTGCATATTTCTACTGCGTGATTAATGAGGTAAAATTCTTTTTTTTCATATTTTGATCTCGTTTGTTTGTAATTTACGTGGATTCTTAATGCCGTTTGCAATATGTAATTACTTCCTTTTGTTCACCTCACAATATTTTTACTTAAATACATTTTTAAAATTATCATGACAAAAGGCATGAACCTGTGGACATGCTGCTTTAAAGGAAACAACACGCTTGCAAAAAGAGAATTAACTGTTAGGATAAATTAATGATAAGAGTTTGTTTTCAAGCATTCAAATAATAACTACCTTTTCGGCCCATTTGTCATCTAAATAATTCAATAAAAATCCTTCCAAAAATGACTGTATGCCTTTCAGTGCAGGAATGAAATTCTGTGTTTCTTCTCTTTGAATTAAATAAAGTGTTCTTCTTCATAATGTACTGACACAAAGTAAACTAATATAATGTGGATCATAACCCGCCTGGCACGCATATTAATTCAGTACATTCAGAATTGAATCAAATAAACTAATCCAAAGGGATAGTTACTGTCCCGATGTTTCATTAATTGGAATTGCGTGCAGACAAAATAAAATTTTATTAAAAACCCGCCTTGCTCGTCTTATTTACAAATATTTATGTTTCTAGCCAGAAGCAGCGCTTTTGTGTCGGTCTCCCTTAAAATCAAATTGATTCAATTTCACAATTTTAGAGGTTTCCTTAAGTAAAATATTAGAAACATTAATTACGTTTAATTTACATCATGACATGTGACATTGAACACAGCATCATTTTACCTTTTATTTTCTTACAAGAAATGGTATGAATCAGAATGAAATGATGCATTAGTCTGATATTTCAGGCATTAGATAAAAGTATTTGAAAATAGCTCGACACTACTTACACAAATTTGTACAAAACAAGATGACTATATAAGTTATATCTAAAAATTATTTCTGTGACTTACATTCCTATATTCAATGTCAGTTGTGAAACAGCCACTATAACGCATATTGCTATGGGTATTCAAATAACATAAAAATGAATTTCCTGAATTCATTTACAGTTATTGTTAATGGCTTTTTATAGAAAGTGATTAAAATTCAAAGTTCCTAGCGGGATTCGAACCGAGAATAAGTGGTTTGAAGTTCATGACCTTAACCACTCGTTCACAGGTGTAATTATCTCTAGAAAACTCTGAAGAATAACAAAATTACTATAATCTGAATAAAATCATGCTTGTAATCTAAATAAAATCCTGCTTGTAATTAATCTGAATAAAATTATGCTAGTATTAAATCTGAACAAAATCGTGCTTGAAATTAATCTGAATTAAATCATGCTTGTATTTAATCCGAATCAAGTCATGCTTGTATTAAATCTGAACTTAATCATGCTTGTAATTAATCTGAATAAAATCATGCTTGTATTAAATCACAACAAAATCTGGCTTGCAGTTTAACTCAATAAAATCATGCTTGTATTGAATCTGAATAAAATCATGCTTTTAAAATAAGCAATCGATTTTAGTGATAAACAGTATCAAGATAAGCGTTCTGATGTAAATACATTATAAAACAGCCTCGCCTATCTCAGTATAAAACACTATTTATTTGAAAAAAATATTGAATTTCGTTTCTGTTATTAGACACATAAATCGTCGGGGTACAATAAAAGTGTTGATAAAGTCAATTTATGTATCAGATTTGTATCATAAATTTTGCTTGTACACCATCATGCTTACGCAGTATTTTCTCTCCCCCCCCCCCACCAAACAAAAATTTCAAAAAATGTTTACACTAGATTTTCGGTATATTATAAGTAGATGAGAAGCAATTCTTTTTAAGACAGTAGCAGACAACTTAAAACTGGAACAGATATAAAAACAAATTAAAGCATCAACATATTTTATGAATATCCCTCAAGCTGATGCTAGGGGACGTGAGAGATGTAACACATTTCCATTGCCCCTCAAGAACAGACGCGATCAAACCGAAACTGAAATTTCCATTTAATTTTTTTGTTTAAATTGTTCCCGCGAGATCAACTATTTCGTAGATTTTATTTAATAAAAATCGTTCAAATAACTTACATATTTTAACTCCGGAATAATAAAATTTAAAAGAAAAAGGAAAATGGAAATTTAATTTGTACGTTTACTTGCCTGCACATTTATATGGTCAAATTTTACTTTTTTACAACTCCTTCTTTTGACACAAATAAAAATTTCGCTTTCATTTTGGCGAGTGTTGTCCTTACATTAAGTGATATAACATTACTTTTTCTTCTTATTTCCCTTTTAACATCTGTTACGATTCAATACATGGAATTTTAATAGTAGTTAATACGTAGTTTAACCTAATTATTTTTGTTTCATAATGACAAATGGTAAAACAAATATTGACATTGTTTTTTTTTTCTTTTCCAACGCACTTTAGTTATATTATATTGTCTATGATGTACCTTTCATCTAACACGTCTAACAATCATTCATCGTCTACTAAACAACTAAAGAAAGACTTGCTTTTTAAAAAAAGAAAGAAAGAAAGCCAATTGTCTGTTATTATTATTTTTTCAATTATCATTTCAGTGATTATCCTGTCCGTGTTCTGCCCTGCGCTTTGTCCTATTTTTTGTTTGGGGTCTTCCTGGGCTCCTCGCCGCTTGTTCTTGTTGCTGGGTCGTGTGAAAGTTGCTTTCATTGAACGCCGCCGGTCCTTGTTGATCTTGTCTATCATAATATTTACTATTTTGAAAAATTAAATGTATGTATCCTTTTGAATTAAACTTCAAGACTTAGTGATTTATAGTCAGTGTGAGCATAAAGAAGCATAAAGAAGCTCTGGTGGAAAATATAGATTAAATTTGTAAAATGAACCAATTGAATCTGATCTGCAAATTCCTTTGTTGAACAATGCCAGCAATTGTTGGAAACTTTGTTGGAAATGTCGAAGTGACATAAAACATAATCAGAGAACTTCATTATTCATTTACAATAAAAAGTTTGTTAGAATAAAGGGACATAATTTACTTCCACAATCATTTGCTTGACATTGTTCCAAAATCTGTCAAATTTTTATATATAAGCATTCGGAAAAGTTTTGAAACGAAAGAATCATATTTGATACGTCTGATAGATAATTGATGGAAACGTCCCTCTGAGAAAATATCTTTTTGTCTAGTACAATCGTCTTATCTGGTACGTTACATTCTAAAGCAAAAGGAAAAAAATGAATCTAGAGATTTAAAGGCGGTATTGGTTAATGCAAACATTCGTAAATGCCCCCAAGGACCCGCCTAAAGTTTAATAAATAAGATCAACAAGGAAGGGTGTCATTCAATGAAAACATCTGGCAATACAGAACTGCCGCAAGGAGCCCAGCAGAACATGGTCAACGATTATAACAATCAAATGAATGGACCGTGAACACGGCTACTCTTCTTGACAAAGTTTGATAGCTCTTTTTTGTTATGACAAATGACGAAGAGGATAAAAGCCAACCCCCATTAAATTTGACAATTTCGACTGAGTCTGACAAGTTCTTTTTATTCAGCAGTAAAATATGCTCCCGATGTTATCATTAGTCCGTGTACGGTAAGCGACATTAAACAGGAAATCATTTTAACCTGTCCGTTTTTGAGTACCATATAGAGGCTTAAGCTTAAATACACGAATCATAAACTCAATCAAAGAAAATTCTGAAATTGCTGCTGAAAGTAGAAAATATGATAGGAATGGTTTATAAGTTCACTGTTAAAAGAAACTAGACACAAGCAATTTTCAAATCGAAGATATATTAAAACTGATGCTACTTATGAATATTATATAACCATAAAGATGTTACATCATATAATCATAAAGATGTAAGAATTATCCATCATATCAACATTAGATCATATCAACATGTATTTTCAGGATGAGAAGAACCAAGTGTTGACCACAAATGTTTGGATGGAAGTGGTAGGTGTGATTTTATATCATTTTATACAACATTATACTTGACGATATAATTTATGTAAATATGCGTTCATATCTCGATTAAAATAGGAATGAAGACAAGGACTAAAAATAAGTAAGAAGTGTATCCATTTCATATTTCGATTAAAAATTATCATAAAGGGAAGGGCAGGGTGTATCCAAATAAGATACATTTATTGATTAATGATATATTTTGTCAAAAAATGTAAATATGTCATCGTTTATAAACCTAAAAAGCCTGAAGATCAATCAACATCAAGTAATAAGACAAATACTAATGCAATTACACATAAATCATATAAACCTAAGTTCAGAAACTTTAGAAAACAAGGATATTTCAAGTTAAATGAATTTCGTCATGATAATAATATTGAATGAAATATTATGTTGAAATGTATGGATTTATTATCTTGATTAATTGCACCAATTTCACAATCAAAATCTATATCAAATAATGTTTATAAAATATGGACAAGGAATGGAAAGATGAAAAGTTGATTTGGGATCGCCGTGACTATGATGGAACAGACAACATCCGAATACCATGTCGACGGCTGTGGTTGCCCGACATCGTGCTGTATAACAGGTAAAATGATTTTTCTGGTCCTTCGGGATCATTTGTTGAAAATTGAGTACCACTGAAACCGGTGCTTGGGGACGTTGGAGATATTCCACTTATTCATTATCCCACATGAACAGTCTCAATCAAACACAGTTTACAATTTTTTTAATAAATGCTTCCGAGGGACCACCCTTCTTCCAGATTTCTAAAATAATAATAATAATGATAATAATAATAATAATAATAATAATAATAATAATAATAATAATAATAAAAATAATAAGAATAATAATAATAGTAATAATAATAATAATAATAATAATAATAACTCTAATACAACTTGTAAATATGCACTTATGAACATTGAATGTTAATTTAGCAAATGCTAGACTATATTTGTTTTCAATAAGAGGGTCTGTTTGTGACCGCAACGTTCATGACATCAGGACGCAGCTTTGCATATTAAGCGTTTGTTTTTTTTGTTTTTTGCAAAGGAAGTGAGAAAATTCCAAATTGAAAAAGAAAAATACCGAAATGTTATTAGAAGTAGGAGTAAAATAAAAGGTTAAGTTTTTAAGTTGTCAATAAATTAAAATCACTATGTAAAGGAACGATAAAACAAAGCAAAGGCTACCTCATAGTTATGCGACTTTACACATCATAGCTCCTATCATTTCCCTGTACATACAGTATGTATTTGTATTTTTAAAGGGACTCCGCTGAGGCCCAAAAAAAAACCACACAACATAAACCCAGAATCGTTTCTTTCCTAATCAAGTGCAGCAATAATAATGGAAAATTCTACAATAGAATGAATTTGAAGATCGATACCCAGAGTAATTCATTGATTAAAAAACATTGCAGTTCTTTTCAATTTTAGGGCATTTTTAGAAATGGTTACAAATGATAAACGAACTGAATGATTGGTCTGAAAATTTGCACAAATGTTATATGCTCAGACTTTCATGTCCAAACAAGAAATCAGTGGAGTCCATTTAATGTGGGTGAAATGCAAATAAATAAAATAATAAACAAACAACAGTTTTCATGGTTACGTTATGTCATTTCACTTATCTATTATATTAATCCAGTGTTGACGACTACACTTCCGGTTACATGCCCAGTCTTGCTATGGTATATGATAATGGACGCGTGTTCTGGGGTCCAGTCGTCAGGTTCCGAAGCTCCTGCAAGATTGACATTACCTTTTTCCCCTTCGACGATCAGGTAATTTTTTTCAGATTTAGCAAGATCCTTTATGAAATAAAAATATATTAAAAGATAAGTTACCTGCATCAAGAGGAGCCTTTCATGAAAATCAAACTTGATGAAAAGAGTATTGAAATCTCGACATTCATGATAAAAGTAATACTTTCCATACGATTTGCGATTTACGATTGACTGTTTAATATTTGCATTCTATTGCGTAACTAGTGCAGTTAGAGCTATTCCCCCCTATTATGACCTTTTATTTGGTTAATTTACATGGTTTGTGTTGTTTGCAATATGAAATTATTTTCTGTGTTCACTTCACAATTATTTACTTTTTAATACATTTTCAAACTTTTAAATGACAATAAGCATAATTCAGGAGGCATGCTGCTTTAAAAGATATTTTTTTATATTGATTTCTTTTATCAATTGATTAAATCTGTGAATGGTAAGATATTATTTTGTTTTACGCGTTGCCTTTTTAACGACCAATTATATGACAAAAAAATTAGTCTTGTAAAAAAGTAAATAGCATTTTTAGTTTGATAGTTGTATTTCAGAAATAATGCCTCTCATATTTTATACTTGAGTTATTATTGGTTTCGTTCCTTTGAACATTGTAACATGTTGCGTCACTGTAATTTATGATACATGCATTGACCTGTTAGAACATAACAGTTATAAAACTCATGTTATATTTAGGTATGTCACTTAAAGCTTGGTTCTTGGGCATATAACGGTTTCCAAGTGAACGTCATTAATCGCTCAGAGACGGTTGATTTATCAAACTACGTAGATAATGGAGAGTGGAAATTGATTGGTTTAAAGGTAAGCTAGGTGTAGGTACTAGTTAGTTTTCTAATTCCGGAATATAGGTACTAGTTAGATTTCTAATTTGGAAAAGAATGTATGCAACAGTTTTCACTGGAACCAAAACCATTGTAGTATAGTATGTCAATGAGTGCCGACCCAAAAATCTACTAGCATTAATATTTAGTATCATTCAGTGAATAAATGAATTCAAAATTTATAGGTCACCTTTTGCTAGATAATTTCCTTAAAGGACATGAATTGTGACATGTCCGGGGTCCATTTTCTCAGTTCCAGAATGGGCGAATGGACTCTTATTAAGGCTAGAATACATACGTAGCCAAAATGTTTTTGTGACGATATATAGTTATTTCTCAAATATTAAGAGATCGACAGTGAAACACTTCCTCTTACATGACAAAATGTACCTAGTCTAGAGGTGTTACGAAAACTACAGAAAGAAGGCGAGAACAAATTCTTTGCGATATAATCCCGAAAAGTCTATTTTTATAGACTATTTACAGTTCACAATCATTACAAGAGTGCACTAAACGCAGTTCTGTTTCATAGATAATAAGATAGCATAAAGTGGATGTTTAGGTAATAAGTTGATTTTTTAAAAATGTTCTGTTATTGATTTTCGTACTATTATCTAAATTACTTTTTACAACCCCGTAGGGAATGATACAATGTAACATTTGTATATTTTGTAACTATATATCTACCTAATTATAGACATACATAAAGTTCATTTAGTCTGAATGCGACTTCATTGACCTTATGACGATTGCTGTAGTCTGTGTATCACCATGCAAATGAAAAACAGGCATTAATTAAGATTCGATAATCGTCTATCTGAGGCATTACAATAGCACAACCGGAAATGTTTGATATATGATACGCCCAATTACTTTATGTCTTCTGCTGTACTGTTATTGATTTGGCATTGTAATTTATCGTCTGCGGAAATGTATGTCTATTTTTTCTAAGAGACTGATTTTATGTTCAATGTTTGTGTCTTGTCAACAACTAATAATTGTAATTTTAATATCACAGAAGGAAAATCAAATGATTTGAATAACCCTGTTCATGTTGTTGAAATGTTTTGAGGATATAATAACTCGGTCTGAGATTATGTAAATTCGTCAGTTTATTGCTTGTTTAAAATTTCTAAACATTTGTACCTGTCAAAGGTTTAAACGGCGATCATTTTATGAATCATGGATCGGCTGAAATATACCAACATTCGTGCATCTGTACCAGCGATTGTTGGCGTTTAAACAAAACAACGCAAAATATGAGTGACTACCCGCTAGCTGTCCATATGCTGCAGTTCAGCATAGATGCATTTTATGAACCATGGATCGGCTGAAATATACATTTTCCGTATTTGCGAACAAAACAACATAAAATACGAATTGTACAGATGCTGTAGTTAAGCATAGATTATTTTTAAACATACAATTCATTCAATATATCATAATATATAGTATTATTTCTATTCAGTATATATTGATTTGAAAGAAGCTGGACTGTCTGTTTATATATTTTTATTATTTGACTTACGTACCTGCTCATATTTTGTACAATTTATGCATGTTTAGGCATTATTAATATACTTACTTTTGTAATGCACTAATACAAATTCAACTGCAGGTCACAAGAAACTCTGTTGTCTACAACTGCTGTAGTGAACCGTTTCCGGATGTTATGTTCTTCTTCCGGTTGCGCAGACGCGTTAAGTACTACTTCATGAACATCATAATACCATGCATAATTTTATCTTTCCTATGTTTGGCTGGGTAAGATTTTTAATAACGGTTTATAATATTATTTAAAACTCTACTGACTTGTTTGATTGAAGAACAAGTTCTAAAAAGGGAATACACAGACGACATTTGCATATTACTGAATTCATATACATTGTAATAGACCTGTTTTGCTATATAATTTGAAAATTTCATTTTACTTATTAGGTTTGTCAAAGTAGTTGCTTTGAGCAGAAATCAGAAGAAATCTTGTCAACCGACACGTTCTTGAAATCTGTTTTGCTTCTTCTCTGGAAACATACACAAGTCAATATAACTGCTTTTAAAGATTACCTAACGTGTAAAAGAATCATATCATTGCATACCTGTGTTTCAAATTGCACCACTTAAACATGAATGTTTAACAACATTGATTATCTTATTTCAGAACTTCATTTTGTTTTGTTAACTTCATTTTGATTTGTTAATTTCTTCTTCAGTTTTTTACTACCACCAGAAAGCGGTGAAAAGATCACACTTGGCCTCTCTGTTTTGCTGACAATTACAGTGTTCATGCTAATGGTTGCTGACAAGATGCCTCAAACTTCTGAAAGTATTTCTCTCATAAGTAAGTCATTGTATCATATTATATTTTACAGCAAGTAATATGATGCCAAGGAGAACTTTAATGTTCATTTTTTTATAAATGTAGAGTGAGATGGAAGTCGTTGAAAATGTGATAAAGTTCTTCAAGATTGTGCAAGCTATTGACAAGCGATAATGAGGCCTTTCAAATTACTTAAACATTTGGAAATTGGGTACGATAGTAACAAAAACAATAATCTTTTACATGGTGTATAAATTGTTGTTAAATGCATAGACAACTATTGTCATATATAACGCGGAAAGTTCCAAATGTCATTGTTTCGAAATTTTGTCTTATGTTTTAAGAAAATATCGTCAAAATCGATTATGAATGTAATGATTTCCATAGCTTTATATTTTTCAAAATTATTGTATACATCTTCTTTGTCCTTAAACCGCTTTGTAATTGAAACACAAATAACCATAATTATAACCTCCTTTTAAACTTTTCAGGTATATATCTAATGGTCGTACTATCCATGTCGTGCGTATCTATCTTGCTTTCTGTATACATCCTGAGTCTGCATCATCAACGAGGAAGGCCTCTGCGATGTCCTCATTTTATCAAGACCATTGCTTTCTCCATTTTCGCGCCATTACTCTGTCTGAAACTCAGGTCAACCGGTCACGTGACCGGAAGTTACAAACGGCAGGAAAACAAAAGTTCAACATTGTTTAAAAAAGATAAACAGGAAATGATTCATCTAGAGGGTATCAAAGAACATCAGAATTTTGAAGAAGAATTGGACCATTTGTTGTCTGACCCTAGTTTAAATGGTGGCTCTGACCCTGTTCTTAAACATTACCAAGATAAGCAAAACTCAGTGAATGAGTTGATACAATGGTTGCATAAGAAACATAACCTAGAATGCTTGGAGGATATGTCTTTTCAAGAGTGGCGTGATGTTGCTTTTGTAATTGACCGCCTGCTGTTTGTTATTTTCCTGATTGTGACAATAGTGGCAACTGCTGGTATTTTAAGTCTTCGTCCGGAGCAATCACTTAGTGGGTTTACAGAAATCAAAATTAAATGAACCGAATCTAGCGACCTCAATTTGGAATATTTGTAGAAAGCAAGGGAAACACTTTAACCGAAATTCAAAGAAATGGTATTATAGTTGATGGATAAATAAATAAATTGAAAAGTGTTCTAAATATGTTATCAATTACAATGATAAACGCAATATCAAAGGTACTGAACATTTACGAATATTTTTACAATAAGAACAAATACATAAAGAAATGCACAATGTTCAAGATGCCATGGTCATGACTAAGAACATTGAATAAAATTTCCATATAAAACATACTACGTATAAGGGTTTTAAGAAGAAACCTTAACGTATTATCTAAATAAGAGCTTCATTGTTGTTGAGCATACTTAAATAATTTACGAATGAAAGTGTATATATTTCAAGACAACATTACACGATTGTTGCACAATTCCTTGCTGACCTTGCTATGTAGAAACCTTTATTATGATCGTGTAAAGGTATTGCCTGACTTTGTTATAACTGGTTACACGATCAGTTCCCCGAAATATCAATCTTGGATAAATATTTCGGTAAGGTTCTTGGGGTGTACCCAGTAAACGTGATTAAATTTACGTTTCGTCTACAGAATAATTATACGGAGCCTAAAGCGCAATAAATAAAGATTTACATTGTAACGTTCTGAGATGTACGCAGTCAGACGTGGTTAACTTAAGCATAATTTAACGGAGATCTATAGAGCAATAAATAAATATGAAAATAAATGTTCGTGTTACTAAGATGTACAGATGTGTTAAAATTTAAATTTGTCTATAGAATACTAGTACTGAGTATTAAAGCGAAACAAGAAGCCTGCGGTTTTGTAATTGCTACAACATATGCTGTTAGATCGGGACCGCGTCCATGTTTTTTTTTCTTACTGATAATTTCCATATTAGTTTTAATGTTTTGCACTTATTTTTGCAAAGTCTATACTGTTTTCAAATGACATCGTACAGAAAAATATTGTCATTAAAATACAAATCAAGAATATTTTTTTGCCAATCACATAACAAATTGTCATTTTTGGATCCTGATGTCATGACGGTATACTTTATGCTTGTGTGATTTTATACATATAAATTATATAATTATTCCGTTGTAATTATAATTCCCACGGGCAGAACCGAAGTGAGATCGAATATTTAGATTAATGCAATAATGTATTTATGATTGGCTTATGCAGAAATCGAACCCTAAAACACAGACATGCTTAAACGCCAATACAAAGCTGCTTTTATATATCATAAAAGTTATTCAGGATATTGCATATTGGGGAAATAATTATATAAAACAATTATTTTTTTGTATATATGCTAACTTGAAAAAAGTTGAAAAAAGTATAATATTCATCTCATGTCAAAATTGTACTCATTCTTAAAGTATGAACATATTCATACAAAGAACAAAAGTGTATGAACTTCTGGTATGTTTGAATGTATTATATTCAGAATTCCATTATGATATTCATACGGATATACCGGTTACTTGCAAATCAAAACGTTTGTGCTACCAAATTATAAAGTGATCAGTAACTTCTTCAGAAGGTGTTATGTTGTCAATCTCTGACGTTATGTTTCAATGTGTATAGGACATTTATCTTAATTGGTATCATTATGTTCCGATTAGTGAAATTGACATTATATTAAGCAAGAAGATAAACCCATATCAGACAAAAAAAATATTTTCCCCCTTATTTTAACATTCAATAATATAAGTGAATTGTACGCCAAGGAAGGAAGCGGCATTTATTTAATAATGATTTTATTCAATTGGGTTTTACGTGACACCGACACAGTAAAGGTCAAATGGTGACGTTTCAGCTTTACTGGTCGAGAAAGACCTCCTGTTCCCTTCCGTACATTGTTTCAGGCACGAACGGGCACCTTAGTAGAACCACTGACGCTTGATAGCTTCCTCACATGAAAGAATCCAAAGTCCCTGTCGGGATTCGACCCCACAGAGGCGAGGGGCAAGTGGTTTGAAGTCAACGGCCTTAACCATTGTTTGATAAATAACTGAAAGAAGTTGACGAAAAAATATATGGGAACAATTAAAATCAATTTTAAAGCAATATACATTTATATTTGACCAAATACGAATGACTAAATGAATTGTGAACATCAGTTGTCAGGGCTAGATTTTCAAACAGTTGTGTTTGATGATAGCTGGTGATTTATCATAATTGCTGTAATTAATCATTCAAATGATCAGTAAGAATGATTTAATTTAATATTTTAACAAAGCTGTGACAAGTTTGACGAGAATAAACTGAGTGTAAAGGAGGATGCGGGTAGAAAATTTATCAATGAATAGAGGATATTGCACGAGTGTCGATTTAATACTAAATTTATTGAACGAGTTGAATAAAATAATATTATCTGGCAAGCATAATATTGTTTTATTCAACCAGTTCAATACATTTAGTATTCAATCTACACGAATATGATATTCTATTTATCTTATATTAAAAAAGAACGGTTTGCAGTAAAAAAGGGTCATATTTTATTGCCGCGTCTATAGTGTAACGCTAGCATTAGCGCGCTTTAAGCTTTGTTTGTATATAACGAAAAGGACGTAACGTAACACAGCGTAAGAAGAACACGTTTAAGTTATCGTTACACTATTGGTGCGTAAACGAAAACACTTTTAACTGTTTTCCGTTATCGTGAAAGATATTTGATATCTAGAATGTCATAATAAAGTTAATATTAAATTTTTTGAACTCGTTTAAAAAACAATGTTATTCTTGCCAAGGGGAAACTTAATATGATTTTATTGAACTCATTCAGTTTATTTATGTCTAGTATTGAGCCTGCCGTCACCCAATATCCATTATGAACCGTCTTCAAATATAACTCTTAAATGAATAATTTTCAAACAGAAGTGAACGTTTTAGATCGACTAAAGAAATAAGTAAAATCCACTATTGAATGTCAATGATGTACTTCTTCACTTTAGAGACAAAAAGCCTGAATGAGTGCCATCAAAAGAAATTTTCTCATCATAAGATAAAAGCCGTCTTTATTCAAATATCATAAGTACACTTATTATGTGTACGGCCGGCTTATGGCGCCATCAGGATTTTTAAAAGATACTATCCACTGAAACAAAGGGTAGTGAATTTATGACAGAGCACAGTCAATATTGAAATTTTTCAAGATAAATTTCTATATAATATCTTGATCGTTATCTGTGGTGTGTGTTTTTTGTTTTGTTTTGTTGTTGTTTTAGTAGGGGAAGTTTTGCTCATTTGTATCGGGTTAAAATAGCTGTGTTCAAATTATAAATAATCAAACAGTAAATAGATAATCGCAATCATTTACAGACGGTCTTGGCTAATTATTGTGGAAAATATGTCACTATAAACATTTGATTTGTCAAACATTTAAACTTCATATTAAGGAATTAAGAAGTGTGATAATTCTAAATGGTTTAGCATCTTACTTCAGTTTGTCTTGAAAGAGCTATCCAGTCTATCCAGTCTTAATCGACCTTAGTATGCAAAGCATGAATATACAACAAATAGGTTATGTTTATAAATAATAAACCGTTGAAAAAATCCCGTCAAATATATAAATATGAATGCAAGAATAGCATTGAAGTCAAATTCAAAAATAAGTCAAATAAGTCATTGAATGAATGACACTTCTTTTGATATGTCTTACTAAAATTTGAAAAAAAAAAAGAAATTCGTAATGATATATCATCGCGTTTTACATTTAGATAAAATTTTGTTACTCCGTGTATAAGAGGAATGCGTTATTTGGCATGCAGTGGTAAAATTTTGAAACAATAAAAACTCCCCAGATGTGTTTATATGGCGATTGTCATGGAACACTCAATGTGCCAATGTAAATATCAACAAATGGAAAGCAACACATTTTCCCAAAGTGAAATAATGCATGTGCCCTAAATAAGAACATAATGGGCAAAACTATATAAAATGGTATTTTGAAAGAAATCAAATGTTATAAAGCCTGCATATCGCAGATAAAAGACTCATTTAAAAAGCAGGCAACGTATCTGGGGTTAAAATACATTATTCAAGTAAGGAATTCTGTAACCACCAAAGTTGGGTGAAAGAAAACAACAACAACAAACAAATAGAAAGAACTTAAAGTATCACGAACAGAACAATAATTTCGTGTTGAACGATCTACAGAATATCTTCACAAAGGCCTTAATTTCTTACATTATGCTATGAAAATTTTCGCTTTTAACAACTATAGACTATACTCCATATAAGACTTGTAATTTATTTTTCTTAACATCAAAGTACTGTCATACTGCTTGCTTTTTAAATTAATTACCTTGAAAATATTTATATTCATTTAATATAAGTTTTACAAATAAATAGAAAAATAAGAAAGAAAAAGAAAGAACCCCTTAATAACTACGCCTTGAATAAACCAACTTTTTCAGAACACCAAGAACTAAAATTAATAAAGAAAGAACTTAGCCTTTATAAAAACATCTTGAGTTATCTGAATACTTATCATTCAAATATTTCTGGTTCACGCAAATATAACAATTATATAAATTGATTCTTCCCTCTAAGGGACACATAAAGGATATTTATCAAATTGTTATTATTGTGGAAATATAATTTAAGAAATATTAGAACTATTGTGTGATCTTTATTGCCGAAGTTAATCATTTCCCCACGCGTTGTTTCATTTTTAATTTGTAAAATAGCATTATGAAACACTTTTCCATCATATTTATTCTACAATTACTGAAAATCAAAGAAAATTTCCGACAGAGACTACATGATCTTCAAAAACTAATTGCATTATGTACAAGTAAGTTTTGTTTCTTACACTTTTAATATTGTTCATTTTTCTAGTAATCTGATTTTAAGAGAGGTTTTAATTCACTTTTATAAAATAATCACGTATGTTTATTCTGAGAAATACTACTACCAGGTAACAGCAATAAAACAATCGAGAAAGGAGACAAATTACATTATATTTATGAAATTACATGAAAAATCATTTAATAAGATTCAAACACATATACAAGAAAGAATACATTCTGATTACAACAACGTCTCAGTTTAGGCTACCATTTGATATCTTACAAATATGCTTTAGTTATAACATGATCTCAATGTTGTTGCTGCGAATCAAATTGTTTTCAAATTATTCGTGTCAGAACTTTTCATAAAGGTAATGAAGATTATCTATATTACTAATTGTATTTTAGCCATTGATATATGGATAACACTTCATCAAATGTTGATGAAAATTAAGTTCATTTTGTATTAATTGAACACATACTTAATTAGAACACTTAGTTTGATATTGTAATAAATGAATATCATATACTTGCAGATATATAAAGACGGTAATTAGAATTGTATACATATATAACATTGACGATTAAGAATCAATCCTCTCAATAAAAAGCAAATTTCATGAAAACTATATTATCTAATTGATACTTAACTTAAATTTGTTTCCTGTGCAGAATTATATCGAAGACGGAGAATCCTGTCTCGAACATTTTGTCTCAAAAGCGTCTATTTGAAACGAATAATTGAGTTTTCAAATAACAATCATGCGGATTGTCTGCCTTATTAAGTTTACATTTCTATTTCAGTAGTCCGTATATGGTAATTTCTGTGATAGATGATTGGTTTATTTTTCACGATCGTAAAAAATATAGA
This sequence comes from Ruditapes philippinarum, assembly GCF_026571515.1. NCBI lineage: Eukaryota > Metazoa > Mollusca > Bivalvia > Venerida > Veneridae > Ruditapes > Ruditapes philippinarum. The sequence goes on from NW_026862940.1 coordinate 135,722, forward strand.
AATATAATTAATCAACGGTCTTGAAAAAGTGTACTGAATCGTAAATGTTTCGGCTTGTGTTGAAATAAAAAAAAATAATACAATGCAAATCTGCAACAATATATTTGCATGTATATCTGTATTTGAAAAATACACTCAACAAAAGTAGTTTGAGCATTAACATCATGGCAGTATGTCACATTCAGATTTTTTACTAAGTTTACATGTAGCCAAAATGGTCTATTAGCAAAATATACAGAAATGTACATAAATGATATTGTAATGCAAGTTAGAAACTCTGGTCAAGCAAAATTTCGTATGTATTAAACTCAATATGTTCTAGCAAACAATCTAGATAGTAAAAATGTTATATAATTTTAGAACTTGTTAACATTGATCCGAAGCTGTTTATCTATTTAATATGTTATATAAGATTTCCTACTTTTTATTGTTGAAAAAGATGTGTCATTTTTAAACTGTGAATATGGGAGTGAATTTTACGCGCATACATTTATTCAAGATGAAGAAAATTTAAAAAGCAATTATCCAACATTTCAAGATTCATGTTCATAGATAATTTCTACAATTAACTTATTTCATATTAAAAACAAATTACTCTTAATATAATCGTACCATGGTGATTGAAAATTCAGGCAATATGCAAAGTGGAAACGTGGCACTCGGATGGTTATATTTTCTAATATTCTAATATTCTAGAAATACTTGTTGAAACTATCTGGAAAAGAAAAAAAGTTATGAAAAGCGAATTTATAATGCTCAACATTAAGGTTTTTAATCTTTAACTGAATATGATTCTCATAATATTATACACCTTACTGACTTTGGTAATATTGTGTAGATAGATAATAAGAACTAAGTTGAATCTTATAATTATTTCCAAAGACTATATGGTAACTATATTGATTCTTATGATCCATGTAATATGCACTTACTGCTGCAACATCCCGTACAAATTCCGTTACCTTCAGAAAAAATGCTACAATATGTATTTCTTTAACTTGCTTGTTTCAAGAAACAAACTTTAGAATTAATAGATTAATTAATGCCTGTATATAGTACACAATAATCATTCTTTGGTACAAAATGTATATTCTTGCATGACAGATATGATAATAATACGTCAGTAGCAAAATAAGAAATTATCATTAAATACATAAGAAAATTCAAATTTAAATTAGATGAAGTTTTTTATAAAAGACATTTAATATACATAAGAAATTTAAATGAAATGAAGTTTAAGTGTTGCTTTTCCCTTAGAAAGCAAATGATAATTTTATCTTGTAACACAAAATCCTACCCTTTAATATGATAATATCTTTAATTGTCACTTTACAATTGTATAAACTCGATTAATTGAAATGCATATTTATGAACATGTTTTGCTAATAAGAAGACACTTTACACTATTTTATCTACGTTTGCATACATAACTGTCTTATTCTATATCAGATCAATATGCTAGTTAAATAGCATAGCATACGTTATTTAGAAATAATCTATAGATTATCTTCGCTAGTTCATTTAAAAGACTGGTTTCTGCAAATCAAATAATGCTAGATATAGTTTGAACTATAAAAATAGTAAATATATCACCCTTCTTTACAAGAAACAACATTTATCAGAAATAAATTTAATTTTGCTTCCATGTTTGTATCTGTTATTAGACACGTAAATCGTCGGGGTCCAATAAAACAGTCATACTTTATCAATTTCTTGGAGAATTTATCATCAATTTGGGTTCCATATCACATTTTGTCTAGTTATATATCCTGGAGTATGTTTCACAGATTAATACTTTATTATTTTCTATTAACATGGCTTTCATTGATTGATTTTATGGTGTACAAGAAAAACAATTATAACAACAACAAAATCAAACAAACAAAAAAATCAACAACATATAATAGGAAAATATTATCGTCATCGACATATTCCTTTTAAAGTCAAGCAATTATGTGAATTTGAATATAAAGTGTATCGTTCGTTTTTCTCGACTTTAACACTTCAAGGGAATTGGTCGTATAAATGGTTGAAAAATTAATGTCAGTGATATGACAGCTTTTTAAATTGCTTTTCAAAATATACAGTCATGATTAGAATAGCATCTTAAAAACTAATCAATGTTGAATAATGACCTTTTTTAAACAAAAAGATGAATAAATGACAAGATAATCTAGGTATTCCAGAAAGGGTCACTTTTCTTCTCATGATCGTTAAATCGAAATAGAGTCTTTATTTCAAAAGACTTTCCTTTAATAGAAGCTTTTATTTATAACATCGAGAAGTATCTTGCAAACACCATAAGAGAATCATAAACACATAGATGTGTATATTTAGTATGATAATGTATATCTAAGAAAATGAATGTAACGCAATGATATTTCAATCAAGTGTCAAGTCTCTTGTTTTAGAATAACAAAACGGTTATTACCGTACAGAATTAATCTATATCGTTCTTGAAACTTCTATATAATTAGATGTTTAATCATGTTCCTTTTCTTTTCGCTCTATTTTCAAATGTCAATGATGTAAATAATCTATAAAATTACACTGCTTTGTTTTGATTGTGATACTCGAATGTACCATTGATAAACTGACAAAATATAACTTCACATCAAGTTTTACCTAAATCATAACGCTTATAAAAATATCCATTCTGTAGAATTGTGTTCCAGTTCAGACATTCGGTTCCACATATTCTGAGCAAAACTTATAAGATAAGCAAGACAATACGACAGATAAATGCATACGTTTTTTTTTTGTTTTCTTGTTTAATGGGCTTTCACCGTCACACAGACACATTCTAGGTCATATGGCGACGTTCCAGCTTTACTAGTGGAGGAAGACCTCAGGTGCCCATCCGTGCATTATTTCGCATAGCGTTTTAACACGAGGCATGATCAATGAAAAGAAACGTAAACATATATATCAATACTAATTTTTATAACTCCGATCAAAATATAAAAACACACTTTAAACATTTCTTATGTATGATTTTAAAATGAATGCCGGTATCGTACATTACGACGTTTAGTAGTAAAAGTACTGATATAAACACATTGTTCAATCTTGATCTGTGTCACTGATCTAGCCTTTGTTAACGTTTCATTTCAAGAAATGATTGGTTTTGACGGGCTTTGAGGATAGTATGAGAAATGAAGAACGTTCTTTTCATAACCCATTCTGATCGTTGATTAAAAGCTTTTTTTGTCAGCATAACTTCGACAAACGTCTGGAGCTCTTTGGTATCTTTATCGTCTGCCTGCCACAAACACTTAGTGTATAAGCAAGCAGAAATGTATTGTTGTGTAAGGTTTCTCTGGATTTGAAAGATATAAATCATAACATTAAAATCGATGTTTAATCTGATGTGTTCTCATTAACATACATCATTTTTCAAGATAAAACAAAACAGTGGTATGTTTATATATATCGAAATAAAAATTGTTTTAGCCATTGTAGTAGTGTCATTGTGTACACACATGTTATCAATGCTAACATTGTCAAACACAACTAATGTTTATTTAGTTGAATAACGTATCAAACAACAGACACTTGCATAGTGATGTGATAAGGAATATAAAGTTAAAAAAGAAAAATGAAATGTTTTAATAGTAATGTACGTTCAAATGTTAATAATGTAACGATCAGAAAGTACATACCAGCATGAATTCCAGTCCAAAAGCTTCTATTCTGTCAATATTTATTTTCAATTTCCTCCTAAATGGCGAATCGTTTGTCAAGATTGAAAGATGAACATGTGCGTTTAAGATTTTTACCGTATGAAAAGCGTTTAAATAACTGTAAAAAATATATATTTATGTCGCATATTGCGTTTTCTTAACATTTCTCTCCATATGTGATTGCTTTTGACGGATTTTAGGAATAGCTTTGGAGAGAATGGAAGTGTCTTTCACGAGGCTGTCAGATCGTTGATTAAAATATTGTATTGAATGCCTTTCCTCGACAAATGAAATTGTATTTCAAAAGCAACGCCAAGGGATCTTTGATTATAGCATTATAACATACCATAATATCCTTTATTTTATAATTCTATCAAATCGATGGATTGAAATAGATATATTTGAGCATATTTTGCTGATAAGAAGACATTTTGTAATATTTGTATCTACGTTTGCTTACGTTACTGTCTTATTCTATATCAGAACAATATGCTCGTTCAATAGCATATCAAACGTTTTTGTAAAATTTATTTATTAGTGATCTTTGCTTGTTCATTTAACAAGACTGGCAACTGTTAATGAGACAAGCTATTGTAAAATATATAAAAATGGTAAATTTATCACTCTTTCTAACAATAAACAACGTTTATCAGAAATATATTTAAGTTCGCTTCCATGTTTGTCTCTGTTATTAGACACGTAAATCGTCGGTGTCCAATAAAGCAGTCATACTATATAAATTTCCTTGGAACTTTATCATTATTTTGGGATCCATGGCACATTGTTTCTAGTTAGTATGTTTTAGGCATTAATACTTTTATAACCTTCTATTTACATGACGTTTATGCATTGACTTAATGGGGTAGATGAAAAGAAAAACATATACGAGTACTATTAATGGAAAATAGCAAGTAAAAAAGAATTAAAAAGAATTTCTTCCTTATCTGATAATTATTTTTTAAATAAAACTCATCTGTGGATTTGAATATAACCTGTATTTATGCCCCTTGTGGCCGAGGGGTTGCCTTCCATGTTTGGTGCATAAGAATTGCAGCCACAATTAGTCAATGAGCAATTGTAAAAGGTGACTAAACGTGGGTTCGGATTATTAAAGTCTATGCATCAGCTCAAGCAAAATAGGTCGTTTTGACCCTTGGGGTTAGGCAAAATCTCCCTTCCTATTTCGGTGCCATATGACCTTAACTGTGTTACTGCACTTTCAAACATTCCAAACAAACAGCTACGTGTATTTACCGGTATTTATTTAAATGTTTTTCTCTGTTTTAATGATTTTGTTTTTATTAGATTCCAAAACTGATAAAATATATATAACTTACTGACTTTAAGTCATATGTGAATTTTATGTAAAATATGATGAACATCATCAATAAGGACAAGTGGCGTTCAATGAACGCAACCCACACATGATCCAGCTACAAGGATCAGCGGCAAGGAGCCAAGCAGCAATCAGGACAATGCACAAGGCAAATCACAGACCGGAAAATCACATTCATAATAAATAAAAGAAAATCATAGTAATCGAAAAGGAAATTAAATACTTTAATGTAAATATGCGAAATAATAAACTTTTAAAAATTGTTTATGGATTTTCTAATTAACTTAAACATCTTTATTTAAGGCGAAAATAAATAGTGTTAATAGAAAGAGTATTTATTGAAATTCTATAATTCCTAAAATACGAATATCAGTCCTGTTAATCGTGTCTTTATTCTATCTGACAATATATAACGAAAAATACATAGATGTGTTATTTGGCATTACTTATTATACTAGACTACATGTATGGAAACACATAATAATACAATGTTGTGCTTAATGGTGTGTATCATGTATATAATATTTTAAATTCTATTTGAAGAAAGCTATTAATGCAAAAAGACATTATACAACAGCTCTATTTCAGTTATTTGAAAAATTTCAGGGTTAAATTTCACAGCTGTTGTAAATCAAGATGTGATCGTCAGAACTTTATATCATCTAAACTGCTTTATATCATGCAAACGTTGTATCTTTACCAAATCAGATTAAAGAGAAATGATTTTTCAATATACTTTCATAACACCAAGCTACACATGAATGAAAGATCGAATCATTACAATTTCAAGTTAATCAGATTTTAAACAATTTACATCTACAAATACGTTCAAGTCTATGAACAGCATGTGTTTGGCTTTGCAAACACTCTGTTACCCTTGAATAATAAATATAAAATAACGCACGCTGTTTAATTTGTACATTAAATTGTCTGTCTACACAACACTATGACCAGCCTGTTCTCTTACATTATTTTTTTAATTTTGATATTCATATTTATGTTATCAACCAATATTGCAACATATTGCAATTACCAAAATGTTATTTAAGTAAATTTCCAAATGATAAAGAATGAAATACGCAAAAATAATTGTATTTCTATAATATAACTATAAAAAATGAGAAAAACAGGAACAATTAATAAACGGTCTGTTGAGTGAAAGAACAATTTACTTTTGGCCTTTTAGGGAAGTTGGTAAAACGAAGCGTTGATAACAATAATTTGTGTTTTTATCGCACTCACGGGATGTTCTATCGCACAATTCTTACCCTTCATCTAACAATTAAATGCCATTTAATCTAAGCAAAAAAGTCATAATCCTTTTGTCCGAATCATATACATGTGTATTGTATTTTATCATTTCCGTTGTAGGATTAAATACATCAGCGGGTGTCATGCTCTATTTAAATTTCTTTATTCAAGCGGTTGTTTGTATTCCTGATTCCTTGGGATTTATAATTATAATAATGAATTGAGTGTATATGATTGAACAGCTCATTACCTATTCGCTTATTAATATACTAATTAAAATCTCGTCTCGATGTTCACTTATTTGCTTTATTTCAATATACATGTATATCATAGAATATCCATTTTACAGAAAGGTACTTGAGGTCTTCATCTAACAATAAAGCCAGAATGTCGTTATATTTTCTTTACAGTATTAATGCAACTAAACATGCATCAAAACAAACACATTTAGAAGAGATTGAGTAGTTGAACTTTTTTATAATTTATCGGGAGCAAGATAACAATACTTTCACATTCACATATATCGTTATGGAATCAAATTAAAGAGAGTAACCTCTTTCAACCTAAGAGTTTTGCAATTATGATTACAAAACACGTTATGTGCAGAAACACATCCATTAAGTTGTTATCAGTAATCTGAATCTGATGTATGCTTTTAAGAACTGGATAAGACTGTGGTAATACTGTGTAGTTCAATCCCGCTCAACTTTTACTGAATATCATTAGTAAGTAATACAATCTGTTTCACGTTTCACACATTTCGAATATTATCAAATTACTGTTCTTGCATGTTCAAATATTCTTTTTTATAATTCCAATTTTATAAATCAAGCTTCGTGTTTATTCCCAGACCCCAAATAATCCTTATCAATTATCTAGTTTATGTTTAACTAGTTACGTTTTCATTTTTTAAATAATAAATATTAATATAAGATCATTATTGTTCTTCGTCTAGTCTCGTATTAATTTTCAGAGTCGAAGACTTCCGTAATAAATCATTCTAAAGAAATGTTCTATCTAAATGTAATAAACAAAAAAATAATGGCGGCATGAAACAAAGAGGTCATTAACATTAAACAGCAATTACAGTTTTTTTGGACTTTTTACTGGAAGTGCCTTAACCAATATTTGTTTGAAGAGGCCGTGTACTCTGCCCTTACATTCCATTATTGTACTCAATAATTATATCATAATGAATACGAAACGTTAAGCAAAATAAATCAAGGTCACTGTTGTTTATTCAATTACATTTTTTTCCTTAATTAAGTGTCATCAAATCCTGTTTTATTTTGTTTGGTTTGGCTTTCAGACTTAAGGCTTTGAGCAAGGTAGTATAAATAGGAATCTTTTGCATTCAGCTTTTTTTTAAATAATTTTTCTCGTAAACTAAAGATAACAAAAGAACGTCGCCATATTTCTTAACAGAATGTCAAACTTTAACATGACATGTTGCTTCAAGACACATATAAACACAATGATGTAATTTTATATATCTTGCAACACTTAAAGCTTTATCAATTAATTATTTATGCCAAACACCTGTTTATGAACTTAAAAATCATTTACTGTGTGATTATCTATACGCTTTATTACAGATTTTGTTAGTACCAAGTTAATACCAAACGATTTTGTTTCTGCACTCAGAAATTTAAGTAGTGCTGCAGTTTACAGTTTCTTTCAAAACGGAACTGTCAATAAAAATCATAATTTTGTCTGTGAACTGCCAATCATTCTACTATGACTTCTACCATGTTCCAACAAATTTTCTCTAAAATATCATGATGGCGCAAATAGCGGGACTTACATAAAATGAGCGTACTTACTGCATTAGAATAATGAAGGTTTTCATATTATGTTCAGCATATTAATGTTGATAATAGTTATCCAGGGATCTTGTAACAGTACAGAAGATAACAAACATTAAAATCAACATATATGGTGTTTTGTTTATTCCACCAACTTACCACAGGGTCATCTAATTAGGAAAGAAAAGAGAGTAAACTGTGTTAAAAATAATGAATAACTTTATGCGTAACAACATTTAATCATACAACAATCATGTTTTCAAATGATTTGTTATTCAATATTTTACATCCTTCGCATCAATAGATGATGATAAAATTGTTACTCAAGATTAATTTCATGCAGATTAAATACAATGTACTGAAAGATTTGTATAATGATAAAAATCTATACATTACTCGGATCAACACTTAGCTGGAAAATGGAGCATAAAAATAATTCAAAGTTAACGATATACAGTACAACTTCTACAGAGAAACACCCTATGAGTGACACAGATTTTTGTTGCTGTTAAGAGATGTTGCTTTTACAATGGTTATACTGTATTCTGGTCACTAAATTAAATGATTTGAAACATGTAATGATTTACAATGTCATACGACTAATAAAAGAATCTTTGTTCTTTGCAAAGACATACGTTGCATACGTATAAAATGCAGTTGTTGAGTACAAATTCAAAGACAGTATGAAACAAACAAAATGTTTTGATAGAATTATCGAAAAGTAACAGAAATGTATTAAGTGAGACGCAAATAAGTGTTTCAAAAGATAAATGCATAACTAAATACATTTATAATTAATTAATTAATTAACGAAATTTCAGCAGATGATTATGAAATAAAATTACTTAAAAGTGGTATCTGTATCTCCCACATGATATGAGATATACATGTCTATTATGTATAATTTACAATAGCATCGTTATACATTTTTAATTCACTGTATCGAAACCAGAGGCAGCAACAAACATTTTGTTTTCTAAATTAAAAAAATTGTTTTTTATTTTCGAATTTTCAAAACAGCGTACTAATTTGCCATGGTAACCAACAGCTTAATTCTAATAAAATATCCGTGTTATAACATGAGGCAGTCATTTACTATATATAATTATATTACTTAATCAAAGATCAATTTTGTTTCCACTATACGGAATGTTGATTAAAAGAATATATGTGTTTTCTATTATAACTATGTAACTATAAACCCTTCCAGTCTGATGATGTTTACTTGTCTGACGTAGCAAGTTACACACTAAGAACTTTCCACCACAAAGGTAACTGCATATAACAAAAAATCTCAGGGAAATCGTGACACGGCAAAAGTTACAGATATTAGTATTTTTCCCGATACCGACTGCTGCCGTTCCATCAAGATTTGTTACAGGCGGTTACGCATTTAATTCAATTTCTCTGTAAATACGAAACGTTTTTCAGAATGGGAGTTAATAAAATATGCATGTGGATGTGTTTTGTGCACATTTTATCGGATTTTAAATCAAAAGCTGATTCTAAAGGGAATAATAATATGACGAAAACAGTAACGGATAGTGAGGACAGTAAGTATCACCTTCAAAATTACTTAATTTTTAACTTTAATTGTACTTTTTTGTCTTAGACTTATTTATTTAATATATTCTACATATGTATTGTACTACAGAAATATTTCAATTACAATGATGCGTTAAGTTTTTTTTTTTTAATTCTTTCACAAATTAATTTCAAACTACGAAAAGCGCAAAAAAGAGCATAGATAAAATTTGAAATTAAGTTAATAATGAAATAGTCCGATATTAAAAGAAAGCCGTTTTGTTTTAAAAAGACCACGCACGCATATTTGTCATGTAAAAACAAATTTTACTTAAATACACTGTACTATAAATATTCTTAAGAATTAAATTTGAAGAGTCCATTCAAAGCTGATTGAATTTATAATGGTCGTTTCAAAATTTCAAAATTTATTCATTTTCATGCCCTTCTACTCTATATTCAATATCACATCTAAGCGTTCATATTATAAATATTTCGTTTATAATTGAAGCTTTATTGTTTCAGAAAATTCGTTAACAAGTAGATTTCGGACTATAAGTAATATATCAAGTGAACAACGATTAATGACAGATTTGCTATGGAAGTACGAAAACTCCGTGCGACCAATTTACAACTCTTCCAAAGCAGTCGCGGTTGGTCTAGGGCTTACATTAACACAGATTCTTGACTTGGTAAGTTGGAATTAGTTCGTTTAAATGCGTGTTTTCTTAACTGATTTGTTATAATTGATCCCAATAAAAATGTTTCTAGAAAAAAAATAATAAAATATATTTGTAACTCAAATTACTGTTTCAATGAAAACAAAACTGAACACTTACAATTCTTTTAAAGAAAATGCTTTCTCATTTGATGAATTGAATCTGATCTTGAAAACATGTTTTGCTAGAAATAACAATAAAATATATTTATAATTTAAATGACTGATTTGTTAAAACATTACACTAAATTTTTTTAACAAAAATATATTTAGTAAAACTGATCTGAAATTAACAGTCAAATTGATTTTTGTTAACTTTCTAAAAAATTAGCAAAAAAGAGGAAAGTCTATTAGAATATTGTAATTATTTTCACACTGTATTCGGTATTGATTTCTACAGCGTTGTTATTATCATAACTATCAATATCTCTTCAAACTGAGTTTCCTTCTCAAACTATACAAGCATACCATTTAAAATAACAAAACGATTTGAACAGAAAGAGACGTGAACTACCGTGTTTTTTTATTATTGAAAAAGACAATACAGAAATTGCTTAAATAAAACTCATATTAAGGCCAATGTTATAGCTTTACACATTCCGGTTTGTTTAAACATTAAAGTGAATTTGTCTACATGTGGCATATTTTCCATAAGTATTTAAGAGATATTGATAAAAGCGGTAAAAATGTACCATTTGTATAATATCAAGAAATATATCTGGAAACAAAATGTTGATAAAGTTCTAAAGTGATTTATTATATACATACATGAATAATAAAAATATTGTCTTCTAGAATTCTTTATCATCTGCTTTATATTGGTATGTCATACTGGATCATGTATATAGCATTTACCTATAACATTAATAATTCTTTTGTAGATTGTTTTTCACCTGTAAGACTTAGTACTATCAACATAATTTCTATAGTATTAGACACCTACCATTAAAGACTAACTTACTTTAAGACACAAGATCACTGAACGCACCGCAACTTCTTTTTCCAGAAATATCAAAATTTAGATATGAGTAAAAGTCTTAAACTATTTTAGGTACAGATTGAGGTAAATATTCTAAATTTCCATTAATAAATAATATTGATTTGATCAGTTGCACATGTGACATAAAATCATGAAATAATTACAAAAAGGATGTTGCTTGTAAGAGTGAGATACGCAATCCGATATAAGATACTAATACAAAACAGATAATAAATTGTTGTAGAACCGAAAAAAAAATGTAATTCGTCATATAAATGTTCATAATTAAGCACTTGGTAAACTTTGTTTTCAAGACGATTTTTACCTATGTCAAAATAATAATTTTATTTTAATTTATGTTGTGTTTTATAAATATTTAAAGTGGTTGAAAATGAGTCCAATATAGACCATACCTCTTTAATCAATAAAGATCACAACTATCTGTGTTAAACATTTGCTACGGGCAATTTATGAACTCTGATCATATTGCATCAAATCTTTTTCTTGCCGTATTTTATCAATCAACTATTTTCGCAATATCTTAAACGTTAAAACAAATTTATGGAATATATTAACGTTACTGTTGAAATAATTGTATTCATGCGAGGGATTTTCGTGCTATAGATATAGATCAGAAAGCTTAAGATAACAAGCAAGCTCGTGAAAGTGCTCTAAATTATAATGCCCAATTTTTTTCTATTGTTGAAATTCTTTCTTACCTTAAATCTATTCAATTTGTCTGTTTTGTTAACATAATTTGTATCTGAATAGATGACATGCAATGTTCTAAAAAATCAAGATATTTGCAAAGCTTCTCTAATCTAGTAAAGCAAAATAATTTACATCAACTTCTTGGACGCATTTGATTTCTTTTTCATGGTTATAACACACACTGCTATTTGACCTCGGGATAGAGTATCTTTTGCCTCCAGTTAATATTTGCATAAACGTTAAATCCCGTACATTACAGCCAGTATACTTATTGTAGTCCGGCATTGACGTGGATTTTAAGTAATCCTTCAGACGGGTTGGTCATAATTGGAAACTGCTTCATTTGCATATTATCAGAAGTCAGCAATCAACTTCAATATAATCCGGAATGGTTCAGATGATGAATAAGACTGATGAAAAGAGTAAAAACCATTCTCTTATTGTTGTACGTGAGACTTTCGTTCTGGTGGTTTATTGCGTATTATTACTATATTCGTTAACTTAGGTTGAAATATTTTCGTTTCTAAACTTGCATTATTTCGCTTTGACGACAAGGTTAATTCATTACCATGTTATGAAATTCCGCTTTTAATCAGTATTTATTTTTAAAAAAAATGACAAAAAAACACAAAATACAACCGTCCACCCCCCCCCCCCTAAAAAATAATAAAGACACAATAAAAACACAAAACAACAACAATAAAACAAGCAAAATCCGCATTTCAAAGCGTAGAACTCATGACATTATATCAGACATTGTAAGAACAAACACAATTTAAGGCTTTTTCATTAGTATGAACTATTATTATTGATTATAAAAGATGATCGAAATCGGTAAACACTTTGTTGTGTTGCTTTTGTGTATGCCAAATTCACAGATCGGGTTCTTGAAAAAAGATAAATTATGTGTTTTTACCAAACGCAAAAAGAAATACCTTTTGGTATTAATATTCCGTAAAAATGTTTTATGTGTATTCTGTGATGCAAAACACCTAATATATCGTAGAAAAAAATCTCCATTAACTTAATATTTATTTAGCAATCCACGATTTTATTTGACATGGCGGGAATCGAAATACTTTATTGTTTTATATTCAACTTGGTGAATGTTTATACAGGTACATTGCTTGTAAAATATCAGATCATTGGCCACTGCTGTTTTACCAGAACAACTATTTTTATTATGTAAAAGGAACTTAAAATTAAAAGCGTAAAAAACTCTTTTATCTCTGTCGAGCAAAGAAGCAAACTTGATACAACTTTTCTCTGTATTTGCAAAAAAATATTTATTTATTATCATTTCTTCATATTTTCTTGTGCAAGTGATCCTGTTGTACGATCGTCAAGTTTTATATTTAAATGTTTGGTAACTCAGTTGTTCTTCCTGTAAAATCCATAACAAGACAATAAATGATAATTTGACGTTGGGTAGGCAATACCATGCTATTTCAAAATTCTGTTGTATAAGATACACTTATTTCAAAATGGAGTGCTAAAAACTTTGTTTCAGCGTGTGTACTGCTATATCCCATCATTAATGTTAAATTTATTCCTTTGAACGTATTTTTTCAAATTTAGTGTATTTCCAAAAGTGGGTTAAGTAAAGTCTTGAAATTCTCTATACTACCATAATTATCACGAAGACATAAAATAATAATATTATATTTTTAACATTTTTTATTGTTGTAACAAAAATTTGTGGTTTTCTTAGTATATTTCTTTTTTTTGTCACTTCACACCTGTCTGTCTTGTAGTGACCAATACAAACTTTCTTCATTTGCTTAAATCTGTGTCATTTCTTTCGACGCCTGTTCATATTTCAACGTTAATTATATTGGTTTTCGTGGTGATTTCTTTACGAATTTTATTATTTATAAAGCGTTCAGGAACGCAGTTCATAAAATCTGGAGATGAATTTGTGTTCGGAGATCAATAAATCGTTGTAGAACGTATTTGCAAATCAAAATAACTTGTTACTTAAAATAAATTTAACTCCCGAGACATAAATCGGGGAAAAAAGTCAGTTATTCGAAAAGACTCTTTTTCAGAATAATTGGAAAAGTAAATAAAATCAAACAAAATATTGTACTTTTTTATTAATATGTTTTTTATTAAAGTAAAAGACTGAGTTCGATGCATTTCAGGTAGCTGATTTTTTTGTATCTAAATCAATAACAATTAAGCTGACCAACACAAATATATTCATACAAATCAATATGACATTATATATAAAAGGGTAACATCTATAATGACCCTACTTTTAGTCAACCAGCATGAACATAAAACTCTGCTGCATTTCTTTCTTGTATAACTGATGACAGAGTAATTGCTCTGCGATAAATGGGTGTACAAACACCTTTTTCAATACAATGATTTCTATGCATTGATGACAGTAAAACTGATTTGAAACGTCCAGTTATTTTTATTTTACTTTCCGGCATGTACGTTGCAACCAATGTCTGTCGGTAATCTACAAATATTTGTCAGTAAGGTTTCTGTTCTCTGTCCTCTTACTGACAAAAGCCTTATTTGCATATCATCGAAACACTGCAAGACCTTGTTAAGAAATAAATGTGAGTTTTATAAGTGTTTCTCGACCGACACATACAATTGTAGTCAAACGTCATGTTTTTCTTGTAGATTTTTGTTTACTTATATAAAATGATCTAAGTCTTACATTTAAAGCTGCAAGCCTTCAGATGAGCCAAAATATTCCAAGAACAATCAAACTTGAGACAAATATTGTAACATTGTAAAAAAGTATAAAGATGCCTTGCTGAATTATTTAATTTGCATGTAATGTGCGATTAGTGTATTTATCCGATTTTGCATATAATTTTGGTAATTTATGTGCATTTCTAGTGCCGTATGCATTATGTAAATTACTTTCTTTGTGTACTTTATAATATTTTCCATGAATGAAAAATATTATGAACATGGACGCATACTGGAGGCATGATGGTAGTTTTCGGTCAATAAGTACAACAAAATCAAAGAAAAAGAAAAAAGAACACACTGGATTATGACTGTGTATCATCTAGTACGAAAATGAAATTCCGCGTTTACTCTCATTGTATTAAATAAATTGTACAACTTTATATTTTACTTGCACAAAATAAACCAATATAATGGGGATTATAACCTCTTTGGGACGCATATTACTTCAGTCCATTCTGAATTCAATCAAAATATTAAACTAATCAAAAGAAATAGTAACTGTCACAATATTTCAGAATAGTGTTTGCATGTACATTAATACAAAATTGAAATCAATTTTGCTCAAAATGAACTGTCTTAAGAACCCATATTCATGTTTCTAGCCAAAAGCATCGTGTGTTGAAAAATAGAAATTAATTGAATTTCACAATTTTAGAGTTTCCTTTAGTAAAATATTAAAAACGTTAGTCAAGAGTAATTTACGAAATGACACGCGATATTCAACACAGCGTCATTTTACCATTTTTTTCTCATAATAAGAATAAGAACCGGCTTTATTGGCCTATTTATATTTCTCATATTAAAAAGCATTATAATTTCATTAAAATTATTTTTATAAGCATGTTTTATATAAGCTTTAGATAAAAGTATTTGAAAATAGCCTGAAAAGTGGTTTGAAGTCCATAACCTTAACCACTCGGGAACATGTGTAATTATCTTTAGAAAACTCTGAAGAAAAAAAAAATATACTGAATAAAGTCATGCTTGTATTCGGAATTTAACCATGCTAGCAAAATAAGTATTCAATTTCAGTGATAAACAGAATAAATATATGCGTTCGTAGGTAAAGACATAATGATTATAAAACGGATGTGTCTATATAAAACACTATTTATTTGAGAAAGAATTAATTTCCTTCCTGTTATTAAACACATTGATCGTCGTGGTCCAATAAAAGTGTTTAATAGAGATCAATTTATGTGTCAGATTTGTATCATAAATTTGGCGTGTACATCATTAAGCTTGCGTGGTATATTTCGCTCACCCACCCCGGTCAACATAATTTCAATGATTTTACTCGACACATTGTTTGTTACCTAGATGCAAAGCAATTCGTTTAAAGACAGTAGATGATAACTTTAAACTGGAACTGATATAAAAACAAATTATAGCTTCAAAAGATTTTATGATATCGCTAAAGCCGGTGCTAGAGAGCGTGAGGGATGTTACACATTTCCATTAGCCCTCATAAATAGATTCGTTCAAACCGAAACTGAAATTTCCATTTAACTTTCTTGCTAGATCTCCTATTTCGTAGATTTTATTTTACAAAAAATCGTTCCAATAACTTACATATTTAAACGTCACAAACACTTTATAACTCTAACACGGCTACTTTTCCTTACAAAAATGTCGATAGCTCTTGACGAAGAGGAAGAAAGCCAACCACCATTAAATTTGACAATTTTGACTGAATCTGACTAGTGCTTTTATTCAGCAGTGAAATGTGATCCCGATGTTATCATTATTCCGTGTACGGTGAATGGCACATATACAGTCAAACAATTTTTTAGTACCATGTTATGAAGCTTCAACTACATGAATCATAAAGTCTATCAAAGCAAGTTCTGAAATTGCTGTTGAAAGAGGAAAACATGACAGGAGAGGTTAACAAGTGAGAGCAAGGCTCACTGTTAACAGCCTCAAGCAATACACAGCTACAAAGGCCTTCCTACCAGTTATGTACCAAGATAGATACAATCAATACTAAAAACATAAATAATCAAATAAAACAAAGGTGTTTAAAATAGAGAACAATAGAATCTCTTAAGAAACAAAATTGAAAAAAGGTTTCAGGATTGGTTTGATTCAGCTTTTGAATGAACGAAAATGGAAAGCCCAAGTTACTTCCACATCCCTAGTACCGACTTTAGCAGAATTCAACATTTAAACACGAAAATGATGAAGCTTTGAATTTAGAAACATCTGCATGAGTCGTGTTGAAAGAGACATTTAGATACAAATATAAATGTTAAATGCTGTGTTAACAAATCGAAAATAGGTTTAAACTGATTGCCACTAATGAACATAAAAATGTTACATCATATAAACATAAAGATGTAAGAATAATTCATCAAATCAACATTGTATCATATCAACATGTATTTTCAGGACGAGAAAAACCAAGTGTTGACCACAAATGTTTGGATGGAAGTGGTAGGTGTGATTTTATACCATTTTTTATAGAACATTATACTTGACGATATATGTATATTATTATAAGAGTTCATATTTCGATTAAAAATAATTAAGACAAGGGCTGGGTGTATCCAAATGAGATACATTTACAGATTCATTACATATTTTGTCAAAAAATGTAAATATGTCATCGTTTATAAACCTTTAAAGTCTGAAGATTAATAAAAATACAAGTAATGATACAAATACCAATGCAATCACACACTATGGTAACAAAACCCATTTTTGATTGTCTTGAAAAAATCTAACTTACCTTAGTTCAGAAACTTTAGAAATCAAGGATATTTCAGGTTAATGAATTGAGTCACTATGTATTTCGTCATGATAATAATATTGAATGAAATATATTGAAATGTATGGATATATTATCTTAATTAATTGCATCAATTTCACAATTAAAATCAAAATCTATATCAAATAATGTTTTAAACTTTGCAAGGAATGGAAAGATGAAAAATTGATTTGGGATCGCCGCGATTATGATGGAACAGACAATATTCGTATACCATGTCGACGGCTGTGGCTGCCTGATATCGTGCTCTATAACAGGTAAAATGATTTTTCTGGTCCTTCGGGATCATTGATTCTGGCACCTTTTAACTGTTGAAAATAGAGTACCTCTCAAGCAGGTGCTAGTGGGCGTGATGTTGCACTTATTCATTGTCCTTCATGTGCAGACTCAATTAAAAGTTTGTCATTGCTGTTATTAATGCTTTCGAAGGACCACCCTTCTTCCAGATTTTTGAAAAATAATAACTAATCAAACGTTTAATTATGAACTAATGAACATTGAATATTAATTTGTCAAATATGTTTATATTCAGTACCTTCTGCAGTAAATTTGGAAGCAGACGCTGGACTACATTTGTTAAAATCAAATATCAATATGAAAGTCTGTTTGTGGTCGCAATCGTTCATTACACCAGAGCGCAACTTTGCTAAACCTTTTTTGCAAAGAAAGTGAGAAAATTTCAAATTGAAAAAAAAAAACAAAAAAAAAAACACAAAACAACAAGTTGTTAATTTGCTTATGATAAATAAAATCACTTTGTAAAGGATCGACAAAATAAAGCAAAAGCCTTACTCATGCCAGTTTACACATAGCTTCTGTCATTGCCCTGTACTTGTATTTTTAAAGGAGCTCCGTTGAGGCCGGAAAAACCATACATCATAACCCAAAATTATTTTTTTTCTCATCAAGTGCAGCACTAAAAATAGAACAATCTGCAAGTATTATAGAATGAATTTAAAAATCGATCCTCATTGCAATTTGTTTCCTAATTGAGTGAAAAACGTTGCAATTCTTTTGATTTTCAATTTTGTTGTGTTGGAATTTCTTAAGGGATTCTGTGTTTTACTTTTTATTTGTGGGTCATGTTTAGAAATGATTATAATGGGAAAACGAGCTGATGGATTTGTCTGAAAAATTGCACACATGCTATATGCTCAGACCTAATGAACTGGTATAAAAACATTGGAACAATATTTTCAGTTATCTGCTTTAACTTTCATGACATGGTATAGTCCTGTCATGTCAAAACAAAAAAGAATCAGTGGAGTCCCTTTCATGTGGGTAAAAAGCAAAGGTATAATAATAATAATAATAATAATAATAATAATAATAATAATAATAATAATAAATAAATAAATAATAATAACATTATTAATTATTATTATTATTATTATTATTATTTATTAATAACATAATATTATTATTTTTTATTATTATTATTATTATTATTATTATTATTATTATTATTATTAATAATAACAATAATAAAGCAACATCAAAAAACAGTGTTCATAGTTTTGCATATTATGACATCTCATTTTAGTGTTGACGACTACACTTCCGGTTACATGTCCAGTCTTGCTATGGTGTATGATAATGGACGTGTGTTCTGGGGTCCAGTTGTCAGATTCCGAAGCTCGTGCAAGATTGACATTACTTTTTTCCCTTTCGACGATCAGGTAAAAATTGTTCAGGATAAGCAAAATTCTTTATGAACCAAATGAAAGCTATAAAAAGATAAACTGAATGCTTCCAGAGGAGCCAAAATATTCCCAAAAATCAAACTTTATAAAAAAGGACTGAAATCTTAAGGGAAGTAAAAACATTCACGATAATAGTAATACTTTCCATATTATGTACGATTTATGATCGACTTTTCAATATTTTCACCATATTGCGTAACTAATGCAGTCCCATATTTTGACCTTTTATTTGCTATATTTACATGGTTTGTTTGTAAGTGCTGTTTTAAATTTGAAAAAAAAAAATAACTTCACAATATTGTACTTTTTTTAAATACTTTCAAAATTTTTCTGAAAATAAGCAAGAATCTGGAGGCATGCTGCTTTAAAATATATGCTTTTTTTAAATAAGCGAATGTTAAGATATTATATGTATTTTACGTCATTGCCTTTTAAACGGCCAATTATATTTCAAAAATGTACTTTGTAACAAAGAAAAGAAAAACATGTATAAAATTCTTATTTTGATAGTTGTATTTCAGAAATAATGCCTCCCATATTTTATACTTGATCTTTTACTTGTTTCGTTTCTTTGAACATTGTAACCTGTTGCATCACTATAATGTATGATGCAAACATGGACCCTTCAGAAGATAACATTAATAAAAACATATTATATTTAGGTATGCCATTTAAAGCTTGGTTCTTGGGCATATAACGGTTTCCAAGTGAACGTCATTAATCGATCAGAGACGGTTGATTTATCAAACTACGTAGATAATGGAGAGTGGAAATTGATTGGCTTAAAGGTACGCAAGGTGTAGGTACTAGATAGATTTCTAATTTGGAAACGAATTTATGCATCAGATTGCAAGTATTTGATATACCATATGGAAAATATCTCAAATAATAATAATAAGTCAATAGTGTACTTTGTATAACGATAAGTGTTACGAAAACTAGGGCAGAAAGCAAAACGAACTTAATTGCGATATCATCCCAAAAGTCGATTTTGATAGGCACTTTAAAGTTCGTAATTTAGCCATTTAAAGTTCACAATCAATTAAAGAGTGCACTACTTAACGCAATTCTATTCTATTAAATTGCGATATATGATTCCTTTTTGTAGATGATAAGATATCATAAAGTAAATGTTTATGTCAATATCTGTTTTTTTAAATATTATTTGGGTTTTAAAATAAGATTGATTTATCGTACTATTATCTAAATTACTTTCTAAAACCCCGTAAGGTTGTAACCTTTCCAAACTATATATTTACCTCATTATAGACATACATAAAGAATAGTTAGTCTGTATGCGACTTTTTTACCTTTTGATGATTGCTGTAATCACCATGAAAATGAAAAACAGGCATTAATTAAGATTCGATAATCGTCTATCTGAGGCATTAAAATAGCGCAACCGGAAATGTTTGAGAAATGATACGCCCAATTACTTAATGTCGTCTGCTGTACTGTTATTGATTTGGCGTTGTAATTTATCTTCTGCGGAAATGTATGTCTATTTTATCTTAGAGACTGATTTTTACATTTAATGTTTGTGTCTGATCAACAACTACAATTATTTTAATATCACAGAAGGAAAATAAAATGATTTTAACGACACTGCTTATGGTGTCGAAATGTTACAACTATATAATAACACAGTCTGATATTATGAGTATTTTTTATTGTACATACGTCAGTTTATTGCTCGTATGAAATTTCTAAACATTTTGTACCTGTCAAAGGTTTGAACGGCTATCATTTTATGAATCATGGACCGGCTGAAATATACCAACATTCGTACCTCTGTAACAACGATTGTTGGTGTTGAAACAAAACAACATAAAATATGATTGATTACCCGCTAGTTGTACATATGCTGTAGTTCAGCAAAAAACATACAATTGCATTCAATATATTATAATATATATTATAATATCTTTAAAAGTTACTGATATACCAGAAATATATCTTTTTATTCTTTTTAATAGATATTGTTAAAATTATTAAAAAAGGAAAAATGTCTCTGTGCAATTTTCTATGTTATAATAAATATGTTGTATAATTTATGCATGTTGAGGCATTATTAAAATAGTCACACTTTTGTATTGCACTAATACAAATTTAACTGCAGGTCACAAGAAACTCTGTTGTCTACAACTGTTGTAGTGAGCCGTTTCCAGATGTTATGTTCTTCTTCCATTTGCGCAGACGCGTGAAGTACTACTTCATGAACATCATAATACCATGCATAATTTTATCTTTCCTATGTTTGGCTGGGTAAGATTTTTAATAACGGTTCATAATATTATTTTAAAAGTCTACTGACTTGTTTGATTGAAGAACAAAGTTATAAAAAGGAAATAAACATACGGCATGAATATAAGCTCTACAATTATTAAATAGAAAATGTTTTAAAATACCTTTTACCATTTTTTTGCATATTACTGAATTCATGTTATGGGCATGTTTAGCTTTATATTTTAAAAAAACAAAAATACTGATTTAGATGTTTTAAATTCCAAAAAAAAAAAACTGGTTGAAAGCAGTAAACAGCAAGAAACCTTTGTCAATCGTAACGTAATTGAAAGATGGTTCTGCTTCTTCTATCTATGTAACTATACACTAGTCAAATATAGCTTGCTTATAAGGATTTGATTTTACCTTAGTGTAAAATAATCATATTATTGCATTCCTTTTTTTTCAAATTTCCCCGATTTGAAACATGAATATTGAACAGCATAGATTATCTTATTCTAAAAGTACTTTATTTTGTTTTGTAAACATTTTCTTCAGTTCTTGCTGCCACCAGCAAAGTGGTGAAAAAAGATCACACTTGGTCTCTCTGTCTTGCTGACAATTTACAGTTGTTCATTTGCTAATGGTTTGCTGACAAGAATGCCTCAAATCTTCTCTGAAAGTATTTCTCTCATAAGTAAGTCAGTTTATTCATATTATATTTTTAACAGAAAGTAATATAATGTCAAAAAAGACCTTTTATGTCATTTTTATAAATATCTGGTGAGAATGAAAGTGGTTGTAAATGTTGTTCACAATTGTACAAGTTATTGACAAAACTGATAATGATGCGCTTCGCAAATTACTTAAACATTTTGGTAATTGGGTAACAATAAAAAAGAAAAAAAAAAAACAGTAAAAGTTAACTAATTGAATCGGTAAATGCATAGGCAACTGTTGTCATACATAACACGGCTAATTTCAAATTTAATTGTTTCATAAATAGAGAAAGCAATAATCCCCAAAGAAAGTCCAACACAACATTAATTGAAAATGTTGCAGGCTCGGTTTTATTGAGCCTGTTCATGGACGGTACTGTAAAGTGCAAACTATCGCCCCCTAGCAAACCGGCTTAAGCAGAATTCAACATTTAAAGTGAATTGGTACAATTTTAATTTTGAAACATGCTTGCAGATGTGTCATATGGCGGTTATCATGGAACCTTCAAATGTGACAATAAGTGCCATTCCATGAAAAGCGGCATATGGTCCCCAAGTAAAAAATGCGTGTGCCCTTAATGAGAAAACAATGAGCGGAACTAAAATAAAAATGGAATTTTGAAAGGGGATCAGAAGGTTATGAAGCCTATATCACAGATAATACGTCAAAAAACAATTTTTAAAAAGCAGGCCAAATATACCTAAGGGTGATTCAACAGTATTCAAGTGAGGAATACTGGGAACCACCCCAAAGGAAACAAGAAAATTAAATTCAAAATAGAAAAAAAAAATAAACTAAAAATTAAACTACAAGCACAACAAAAAATATGTCGTGCTGAACAATCTTTAAGGATCGGAAATATAACATCTCTGATTGAATGTACGGGGTGACTCTTTACAGCCTCCACACGGAACAAATAAACGCTGATGTGGCGATAAAAAGAGAAAGCAAGAATCCCAAGAAAGTCCAAACTCAACATAATTGAAAATGTTGCAGGCTCGATTTGATTGAGCCTGTTCATGGACGGTACTGTAAAGTGCCAAACTACCGTCCACGCCCCCCTAGCACCAAGTTTTGTCTCATGTTTTAGAAAAGTATCGTCAAAAATAGATTGAATGAATTTTTTTTTGTAGCTTGATATTTTCCAAATAAACATCTTCTTTGTCCTTAAAAGCGCTATGTTATTCATTCACAAAAACCATGATTATCACTCCTTTTTAAACTTTTCAGGTATATATTTGAATGGTCGTTTTATCCCATGTCATGTGTGTCTATCTTTGCTTTCTGTCTACATCCTGAGTCTGCATCATCAACGAGGAAGACCCTCGGCGATGTCCTCAGTTTATCAAGATCATTGCTTTCTCCATTTTCGCGCCATTACTCTGTCTGAAACTCAGATCAAACCGGTCACGTGACGGAAAGTACAAACGGCAGGAAATAAAAGTCAAACATTGTTTAAAAAAGATAAACAGGAGAATGATTCATCTAGAAGGGATCAAGGAACATCAGAATTTTGAGGAAGAATTGGACCCATTTGTTGTCTGACTCTAGTTTAAATGGTGGCTCTGATCCTGTTCTTAAACATTACCAAGATAAGCAAAACTCGGTGAATGAGTTGATATACAATGGTTGCATAAGAAACATAACCTAGAATGCTTGGAGGATATGTCTTTTCAAGAGTGGCGTGATGTTGCTTTTGTTATTGATCGCCTGTTGTTTGTTTTTTTTCCTGATTGTGACAATAGCGGCAACTGCTGGTATTCTAAGTCTTTCGTCCGGAACAATCACTCAGTGGGTTTACAGAAATTAAAATTAAATAGGAAACAATTTAGACATTGAATCTAGCGACCTCATTTTATAACAATTGTAGCAAGCAAGCAAGGGAAATAATTTTAATCGAAATTCAAACGAATTGTTATACTTGATAGTACAAATGAATGATACGTGAGAAACTGTAATATTGAAGGTATTTGACACGCACATTTCAACAATTAGAACATATACATACAGAGATTAAAAATTTTCACTTACACGGATAAAATTGTGTATGATTATTTGTTGGGGTTTACGTCACAACCGACACAGTTTGGTCATAAAGGCGACGTTCCCGGTTTACTGGGTTTATTAAAACACTACCCTGTCCTTCCGTGCAATTTTTCCCGGCAAACCCAGTAAAAAACTACCGAAAGTTCCGTAAGCTAGCTTTAAAAACTTTATCACCAAAAAAGAATCCAAATCCCGTCGGGATTCGAACTCACAGAGGTGCAGGACAAGTGATTTGAAGTCAACGACCTTAACCACTTGTCCACGGACGCCCCTTACATGGAATAAAACTTCCGTACAAAACATACTACAAATAACTGTTTTAAGAAGAAACCTTAATGTTTTATCTAAGTTAGAGTAAACCATAATTGTTGTTGAGAATGCGAATGAAAGTGTATATATTTCGACACAACAATCAAACGTTTACTGCAGAAATTCCTTGTTGACCGTGCTATGTACAAACCGCTTATTAATGAAACGATGTTTAGGGTTGGCTCAGGATAATGTATATTTGAGGCAATTAGAGGGTGTTGTTCCATGAATGCTACTAATAGTCTAATGTTTAAAGCACTATTGAATTCGGTCTGAGACCGACCGACAAATTCCTTATTATCTTGAAAGGTATTGCTTGATTTTATTATTACTGGTTTTACGACTAGTTTCACAGATAAATCAATCTTCGATAAATGTTTCGGTGATCTTCATGAGATGTTTGTACCCAGTAAAATGTGATTACATTTACATTTTGCTTACAAAATAATTAACCTGAGCCTAAAGTGCAATAAATAAAGATATATATTGTATGTTACGTTCTGAGCTATAGACAGTCAAATGTGGTTAACGAAGCCTTATTGTGCAATAAATAAATAATATTCATATTACTAAGATGAATACATTCAGACATGATAAAATTTAATTTTGTCTATAGAATATTTATACTGAGTATTAAAGCAAAGAAAGTAACCTGCGGTTTTGTAATGTGTTTCACTAATTTTTGCAAAGTCTATCCTCTTTTCAAATAACATTGTTAAGAAAAAATATCTTAAATGGTCATTAAAATACAAATCAAGAATATGTTTTTGCCAATCACATAACCAACTGTACATTTTTGGATCCTGATGTCATGACAGTATACTCTATGCTTGTGTGATTTTTTTTTAAATATTAGTTATATATTCAATTGTAAATTCTAATTTCGCACGGGCAAGACCGAAGTTGGATCGAATATTTAGATTAATGCAATAATGTATTTATGATTGG
Source organism: Ruditapes philippinarum (assembly GCF_026571515.1). Taxonomy (NCBI): domain Eukaryota; kingdom Metazoa; phylum Mollusca; class Bivalvia; order Venerida; family Veneridae; genus Ruditapes; species Ruditapes philippinarum. Next base: position 161,166 of record NW_026862940.1, read on the forward strand.
CAGGTCAAAATTTAAGCTATATTTTGTAATTAGATATTCTGCGTATTCAGAAATCGAACCCTAAAACACAGACACGCTTCAACACCAATAGAAAAGCTGCTTTTATATATCATAAGAGTTATGCAGGATATTGCATATTGGGGAAATTAATTATATAAAACAATTGCTTTTATTGTATACATGCTAACTTGAAAAAAGTATTATATTCGTCTCATTCTTAAAGTATGTACATATTCATACATAGAACAAAATTGTTTGTTTTCCTGGTATCTTTGAATATATTATATTCTGAATTCCATTAGGATATTCATAAGGAAATAACGGTTACATGCAAATCAGAACGTTTGTGCTACCAAATTATAAAGTGATTAGTAACTTCTTCAGAAGGTGTTATGCTGTCAATCTCTGACGTTATGTTTTAATGTGTATAGGACATTTATCTTAATTGGTATCATCATATTCCGATTGGTGAATTGATATTATATTGAGAGAGATAAAACCGATATAAGACAGAAAATAATTTGTTTTCTCCAAATATTAACAGTCAATAATGTAAGTGAATTGTATGCCAAGGAAGGAAGCGGCATTTATTTAATAATGATTTTTTTAATTGGGTTTAACGTCACACCGACACAGTATAGGTAAAATTGTGACGTTCCAGCTTTACTGGTGGATAAAGGCCTCATATTTTATCCCGCACATTATTTCAGGCACGAACAGGCACCTGAGTAGAACCCCTGACGTTCCGTAAGCTAGCTTGATAGCTTCCTCACATAAAAGAATCCAAAGTCCCTGTCGAGATTCGAACCCACAGCGGCGAGGAGCAAGTAATTTGAAGTCAACGACCTTAACCATTATTTGATAAATAACTAAGAGAACAATTAAAATCAATTTTAAATAAATATACATTTACATTTAACCAAATACGAATAACTAAATGAGTTGTGAACATCAGTTGTCGGGGCTAGATTTTTAAACTGTTGTGTTTTATGATAATTGATGATTTATCATAATTGTTGTAATTCATGATTCAAATGATCAGTCAGGAGGATTTGTTTTCATATTAATATTTTAACAAAGCTGTGATACCAGTGACGAGAATTAACTGAGTGTAAATGAAGATGCGGGTAGAAAATTTATCAATAAATAGAGGGTATTGTATGAGTGTAGATTTAATACTAAATTTATTGAACGAGTTGAATAAAATCATATTATCTGGCGAGCATAATTTTGTTTTATTTAATGAGTTCAATAAAAATAAACATAGTATTAAATCTACTTGAAAATAATATACTATTTATCACATATTAAAAAAGGACTGTTTACGGTAGTGTTACAAAGAAGAGACATATTTTATTGCCGCGTCTTTAATGTAACGCTAGCATTAGCGCGCTTTACCGCTATGTTTGTATGTAACGAAAATGACGTCACGCCAACGTGTTATTTCACTAGTGTAATATCGTTTTTATTGAACGGTTTTTTACACTCATGCACCGCAGTTTATGTGATAAAAGAGACTCAATTATTTAAAGGAATGCTGATACACTATTGATGATAGTTAACCAGTTTATCGAAATAAACCATGACGCAAGAATGTAATAAAAACGAGTTTACATTAGCGTCATACGAAGTTGAGACGTGACGTCATTTGTATTACATACAATCATATCGTAAAAGCGCGTTTAAGTTATCTACAAACATAGCATAAAAGCGCGTTTAATTTATCGTTAAACTATTGGCGCGTAAATGAAAACACTTCGAACTGTTTTTGTTATCGTTAAAGATATTTGATCAAAAGAAAATTGTAAACAAGTTAATATTAAATTTATTGAACTCGTTAAATAAAACGATATTATGCCCGCCAAGGGGAAACTTAATTTGATTTTATTGAATTAATTCAGTATATATAGATCTAGTATTGAGCCTGCCGCCACTCAATATCCATTATGTACCGTCTTCATTTATAACTTTGAAATGAATAATTTTCAAACAGAAGTGAACATTTTAGATCGACTAAAGAAATAAGTAAAATTTTCTATTGAATTTCAACGATGTACTTCTTCACTGTAGAGACAAGCATCCTGAATGAGTGTCATCAAAAGAAATTTACTCATCATAAGATAAAAGCTGTCTTTATTCAAATGTCATAAGTACACTCATTATGTGTACGACTGGCTTATGGCGCCATCAGAATTTTTACAAAATACAATCCACTGAAACAAAGGGTAGTAAATTCATGACAAAGCACATTCAATATTGTGATTATTCATTGATCAATTTTTGTATTCTGGATCGTTATCTGTGTGCTTTTTGTTGTTTTTTGTGTTTTTTCTTTTGTTGTGTTTAGTAGGAAAAGTTTCGCCGCTCTTTTGTATCAACTTGGAATAGCTGTGTTCAAATTATAAATAATCTAAAAGTAAATGGTTTAAAGCCATCACGTACAATTGTGTTTTGACATCTTTGAATTCCTTAACAGATGCTGTGCATGATTTCTATTTTGCAATTTGATGCAGCATACCGTTTATGAAGGTATTAAAGATAACATAATTATACAAATTTAAAGCAATATTCTTTGTGTAAGATTAACTTTCCTTTATATTTAATAAACATTAAGAGGTCTTGACTAATTATTGTGCAAAACATGCCACTATAAACATTTGATTTGTCAAACATTTAAACTTCATATTGAGGAATTAAGAAGTCTGATAATTCTTAATTGTATACCATCTTTGTTTAGTTTTGCTTGAAAAAGCTATCCTGTCTATCCAGTCTTAATCGACCTCAGTATGCAAAACATTAAACTACAACAAAGAGGTTATGTTTACGAATGATAAGCCTTTGTATAAAATAATCCGCCAAATATATAAATATGAATGCAAGAATTAAATTGAAGTCAAATTGAATGAATGACAGTTCTTTTGATATGTCTTGGTAAAAAGTTGAAAAAAGAAATGGAATTCGTAATGATATAATCGAGTTTAATATTTGATAGATTTTTGTTACTCCGAGTATAAGCGGAATGCGTCATTTGACTTGCAGTGGTAAAATTTTTAAACCATAAAACCTCTACAGATGCGTTCATACGGCGATTGACATGGCACACTCAATGTGACAATGTAAAAACCAACACATGGAAAGCGACACATTGTTCCAAAGTAAAATAATGCATGTACCCTTAATTAGAACATAATGGGCAAAACTAAATAAACTGGAATTTTGAAAGGAGTTATGAAGCTTGCATATCGCAGATAAAAGCCGCATTTAAATACCAAGCAACTTATCTTTGGTTAATATAGATTATTCAAGTAAAAGATTCTGGAACCACTAAGCTAGGAAGACAAAAACAACAAACAAGTACAAAGAACTTAAAATATCACGAGCGCAACAGCATTATTGCGTTGAACTATCTACACAGTATCCTCATAAAAAGCCATTTTTCTTGCATTTTGCTGGAAAAATTTTCTTTTTTCAGTCAAGAATAACTCAAAAATAGTTGTCATTTTTAATCCCTTTTTTTTAAATTTTTCTTTAAAATATTTTAAAATTTCCCTTTAAAGAATGCCCTTTTTTTTCTTTTTTTTAGTTTTTCAAATAAATAGCAAAAAGAGAAAGAAAACACACCTTTATAACTAAGCCTTGAATAAAAAATTATATGTGTCTGAACAACATCAACAACTAAAAAAAAAAAGAACTTAGCCTTAATGATAACATCTTCAGTTATCTGAATCTGAAAATCAATTGAGAAAGGAGACACATTACATTACTATTTATGAAATTACATGAACAATTATTTTAAGAGATTTAAACACATATACAAGAAAGAAAACACACTGATTAAAACACAGACACAGTTTAGGCTACCATTATATATCTTACAAATATGTTTCTGCTAACGCAGAGGTAAAGAAACTAAAGCTATAACATATGATCTAAAAGTTTACATTGGGAAATCATGAAGATGAAATCGGGGATTCATACAGTTGAATTGGCCCTACCTGGCTTTCGTAGAAAGGAGACAAATTACATTCTATTTCTGAAATTACATGAACAATCAATTTATGAGATTCAAACACATAAACAAGAAATAGTGCATTCTGATTACAAAAACAAACCTTAAATTAGGGCACCATTTTATATCTTACAAATATGCTTCTGCTAAAGCAGAGCTAAAGCAACTTTAACTTCACCATATGATCTCAATGTTGTTGCTGTATATTGTCAGAATTTTGCACGAAGATAATAAAGTTTATATCACTAATTGTATTTTAGCCATTGATATATGGATAACACTTCATCGCAATGCTGATGAAAATTAAGTACATTGTGTATTTATTGGACAAATACTTAATTAGAACACTTAGTTTGATATTGTAATAAATGAATACCATATACTTTCAGATATGTAAAAAAATGTAACTAGAATTTTTACATTATATATACATATATAACATTGATGATTAAAAATGCATCCTCTCAATATAAAAACATATTTCATGAAACTAAAAACATATTTCAATGAAAACTATATTATCGTCATTATACGTAACTTTAAATTTGTTCCCCCTGCGCAGGATTATATCAAAGACAAGAATTATGTCTCGCACATTTTTGTCTCAAAAGCGTCTATTTGAAACGAATTATTGGTTTTAAATAACAATCAATACGAATTGTCTGCCTTATTAAGTTTACATTGCTTTCTATTTCAGTAGTCCGTACAGAGGGAAATCCTGTGATAGATGATTGATTCATCTTTCAGAAATGATCGTAAAGTATTGAGTTTCAATTATGAAAGGCATTTGAAAAACTGCACTGATTCGTAATTTTTTCACTTTGTGTTGCACAGCAAATGAATACTATAGCTGTAATAACATCATGACGGTAATGTCACATTCAGATTATTTAGACTAAGTTTACAAATTAAGCAGAAATGTTCAGCAAATGATATTGTAATGTAAGTTTAGAAACTCCTGGCAAGCAAAAATTTCAGATATGTATTAAACTCAATACACATTACTGTCCATAGCAAAAATTATAAAATAGTTTAAGTGTTATTTTAATTTTAGAACTTGTTGACATTTATTTCGAAAGATGTTTTTAATCTAAGTTAATATAAGAATTCCCTTAATCTAAGAACCACCTGAAATTTTAAATTTGTTTGAAAAATATTTGTCATTTCTGAATTGGTGAAAGCAGAGTCTATTTTAACGGCGCCACACATTTATAATACCAGATGGATAAAAATTAAAAAAAATATCACTTGTCACTTAAAAGACACATAAATGATTATAATTCCTACAAAAGACTTATTTCCATGTGCAAAATAATTCTTCCCTTAATATGCCATGGTGACCCAATATGTGGATTGGGAACGTGGCCACTAAAAATGAATCATTACAAAATCTGAGGGTTTAAATTCTTTAATTTATTTGGAAAAAAGTCTGATAATATCTTTAAAA